>NC_044927.1:27414591-27452445 GCF_003576645.1 Ipomoea triloba
AAAAAAAAAAAAAAACTTATGAAACAATAAAATATCCTGCATAATCAAATGATATAACCTTTGCTTTGTAAGCAGGTGAGTCTAAAATTCCATTTTGCATTCCCTGGGTTGCAAATGGAGAGGAATTGTTCTGACCCACATGGTTCAGCATTGATGTATCATGAACAACAAGTGCCTTTGCATTGTTTGCCATCTGGTAGATGAAAATTAAATAAAACAGAAAGCGTTAGAAATGTCTATCTTCGTTATTACTTTACACATTGGGGTCACACAATCTCAAAAATGGAAATATTTTTAACAATGCTGAAATGTTTTATACATAATTCATATTTGGAAATTAACAATAACAGAAAAAAATCAAAATCTTCATTTCAATTTTCCTATTTCTTTCCTTCTTTTTCCAAGGCATAACTCATCTCATAATAAATAACCAAGAAACAGTAAGCATAAGAATTCCTATTTCCTAGTCTCCTTTTTTTCTCTTTAGCAATGCAAGAGTTCACATGAGAATCACACTCACCCTGTCTTTGGGCAGAGGGAGTAACGCAACACCAACCACAAAAAACTAACTAGCATTCAATGAGATTACATAAAGAAACGAATTTAAGCCTTTGGGTGAAGCTTATTTAGCTGAAATTTTAATCTAATTACTATATAAAAACAGCATTACATGGATTAATATCAGGTTTCAGCACAAAAATTGACAAGCTCAGATTCGTAAACTTAAATAAATCTTCAACATATAGAAAGCATAAATTAGCATACACTGAAGCAAAACCATCCACATTGAACCCTAAGTCCAGCGTTGGGTCATACATTTAAGCTCCCCACAGTAGCTAAAGTAAATAAATTAATTAATCAAGCGTTAAAAAAAATTATTTGTATCTATATACATGCAACACTAGAATTCCATACTGATTACTAGGGTGAGGCAAATTACAGAGCGAATGTGACTGATTATTGAGAAATCATAGAGAAACAAGCTCTGTTTGACTCTGCGAAGCATTTAAAATTTAAAACCAAAAAAATGGAATCAGACGGATCGGGCGAGAGAAGTGAAACCTGAAATTGCTCGTCGCCAATCATCGCCAGCGGCTCAATCGCCAGTGGCTCTTCGAACTGGAGGAGGAAATCGGGACTGGCCGCACGTGAGACTGTGGAAGATGCTGAAAAGTGAAAAGTGACGACAATTGTGAGCTTTCGGTTCTGTACGAAACGGACCGGGTTGAATCAGGGGTTTTGCTCATTTCATAAGTTATACAAGGAAAATTATTGATAAATAAAATTGTGGTTAGTGAACCCTAAAAAATTTAAAATTGTGAAAATTCTTTGATTATTTTGTTGAATCTAATGTGATATATTATTTGCAAATTTTTTTATGTGGAAAATTTAAATTTATCGATGTTACAGATAATAGAACAGAATCGTCACTCTTCTTCTTAAAAGCAGATAGGAAAATCCGCCATGCTTGGGGCCTTGTGTGTGTTGAGTGATCGCCGGATGAGATTTTTGAAAGCAGATAGGAAAATCCGACATGCTTGGGGTCTTGTGTGTGTTGAGTGATCGCCGGTTGAGATTCAATGATCTTGGAAGATAACTGACCCGTCGGTTGAATTGAGATCCAAAGGGTTTTCTGACCGCCGGTTGAGATTCAAAGGATTTTATGACTGTCTGTTAAAATTCAAAATGTTTCATGACCACCGATCGAGATTCAGAGGGTTTTATGGCCACCGGTTGAGATTCAAAGGGTTTTTTTTGGGCGCCGATTGAAATTCAAAAGGTTTTCTAGCCACTGGTTGAGAATAATACGGTTTTTTGACTACCCTTTAAGATTCGAAGAGTTTTCGACGATAATTGACATCCATTTGACAATGAAATTTAGAGGGTCTTCGACGATGATTGGCCTCTAGTTGAGATTTATAGAGTTTTCAACAAGGATTGATCCATGCTAAGATTTAAGCATGCTCACCGCACGATCCATGCACATACAATCCTCATCATAGATTATCTTAATCTCAAATTTGGAGGTCAATCTGGCCTCACTAAAAGTCCTCTAAATCTCAATTCTCATTTAAGGGTCCGTTTGAAAATCAGTAAAATGATTTCTGGAAAATGTTTTCTACAAAATGAGTCATTTTCCAGAAAACAGTTTCATTTCCAGAGTTTGGATGTATTATAGAAAACTGTCTTTGTGTGTTTGGTTCATTTTCTGAAAAATGGATAGAATTGTATAATTAAACATTATAATTGTTTTATTTAAAATATAAAAAATTATAATAGTTATTAAAATAATGGTATTTAATAAAAAATAGAATTTATAAAAAATAAAAAATTTAAAAAAAAATTGTAGCAAAGGTTTTCGGCGATTTTCCCACCTTCTTGGTCCATGGTCATGGGTGATATTAGGGATGTCAATTGGGCCAACTCGCTGGATTTTGAACCAGCCCTGTAGGGTTGTTGGGCTTATCGGTTTGGGCTAAATGGTTTTTCATTTTTTTCTTTTTGGATTGGGTTGGCCCTAAACCTAAATTGTGGGCTGCTGGGCTAATCCAACGGGTTGAATCACTAAATAAAAATTGAAAAATAAGAGTGGGTATCCAAATGGACCACAATTGGTGGAGCGGGATGAGTTTTTTTTAAAAAAAAAAAAAAAAAAAACTTACCTACCATGTCAGAATGGGATAATGTTGATAAAATTATGTTTAATGTTTATATACACACACACACACACACACACACACACATATAAAAGGTACATATACTAACATATAACATTAGTTGCGAATAAAAAAAAAATAGGAGCATAAATTACTCAATACACAGTCATGAGTATTGGTTGCAAGTTTTACCCGTCACTAAAAAAATATGATACCATAAAATCAATTAGGATGATAATTTTTATTTATAAAATTAGAACACAAAAGATGAGTAGTGCTCATCACCACACTTAATCCAACCAACTAATCACCAATAAATGAAATTAAACACCACCCGACATTTTCAAAAAAAAAAAAAAAAAAAAAAAAAAAAAAAGCACCACCCGACAATTCTAGTTGAATTGATCGGACAATTGGTTTGATTTACTTTTTTTTTATATAATTATTTTTCGATTAGAATTAAACCACAAATTTATCTAAAATACACTTTTAGATAGTATTTGTGAATTTTTTTCGAGAAAGGTGCTCCAAAAGGACTAGTTACATCAATTTCCCTTTAAGTGCAAGCATGGAGGGTTGTCATCTACCTAATTAAACTGTTTTTTTGTTTAAAAAAAATCAGTTGTTAATGCAAATTTTATTACTATTTTTTTATAATAAAAATTGTGTCCAAAATCCAAAAATATTGCAGATACAATATAAAGCCATCCTGGACCAGGTCCCATTGAATTTATCACAAGACACTGAAAAGTGAAGACAGACAACATTGACATTACTACTGTTGACCGTACACACTTTTTTTTTTGTCAATATTTTTTTTTGTCAATATAATTAATGGAACTGAAATCTTTTTTTTTTTTCCATTTATTCTATAAATAAATCCAGGGTCTACAAATTTTACTCCAGTTGCACAATACTCTGTACTAGTTTATACATAAATGTATAAAATAGTATGATACGTCTTCTATGAAAATTAGCAGTCTTGTGAAAATGTATGAAATAATATTAGAGCAAATTGCCATTTTGGTCCACTGACTATAGGGGTACTCTTAATTGCAGTCCACGACTTTCAAAAGTGTTAATTGCATACCATGACTATTTAATTTTTGTCAATTTTGGCCACTCCGGCCAAATTCGCCGGAAAGTCCTAAACCCTAAAATAATGATGGGTACTTTAGTAATTTCACATGTCTGTTCTTCTTCTCAGGTGAATTTATCAATTCTTCTTCTTCTCCGACGGCGACGACTAACTCCTCAGAAGCTCTCGACCACCTCCGCCGCTCTGTTCGCTCCACCAGTCCACCACTTCGCAGACGAGCTGGAGTACTCCTCCATCCGACGTCATTTCCTGGCCCCTACGACATTAGTGACCTCAGCCCCAGGTTTTCCGGTCCCTCGATTGGCTTCACGATGCCGGTTGCTCTCTCGCTGAATCCCGGTCTTGGAGTCCATGAACACAGAACACCACCCCTATTTGGGCGGAGATTTGAATACAGATCTAAATGACAATTTTTATAGATAAAAAAGAGCAAATAAACGGCCACACCACGCTCGCCGGTGGTTGTCAAAGCAGCAAACGAACGGCCAATACAGATCTAATAGGCTAATTTCAGCCAGTGGTTGTCGAAGCAGTAGACGAACGGCCACACCACTCTCGCCGACACGTGTTGGGTTTGGGTCGAAGGTGTGGTACGAGGAACAGCTGAGGAGGTCTTTGGTTTACAAGAAGTGGCAGATGATCCGCCGGAGAGGATAAGATTCGCCAGAGAAGAAGAACAGTCATGTGAAATTACTAAAATACCCCTAATTATTTTAGGGTTTAGGATTTTCCGGCGAATTTGGCCGGTAATTTGGCCGGAGTGACCAAAATTGACAAAAATTGAATAGTCATGGTATGCAATTAACACTTTTGAAAGTCGTGAACTGCAATTAAGAATACCCCTATAGTCAGTGGACCAAAATGGCAATTTGCTCACTAATATTATTTGTTAATTTAAAATGATTAATGGTTAGAAATGAAGAAAAAATAAGGACAAAGAAAATGATAAAAGTGAAATGTATATGCAATTGAAAATTATTCGTTTTATTAAATTAATTTGTTTTAAAAAATTGTAATCTTCGATTATTAATATCAATACATATGTTTTAACTTTTGATATGAGGTATCTCCTGACATAGTTCAACTAACTCAAAATAAATTCATAAATTTTATTTTATTAATAGCACACAATATATATTTTATAAACTAGTTAAAATATATATCGCAATTTACATTTTCTATCATTTAATTTTCAAGATAGGAGGAAAGATATAACTTTTATCTTTTGTGGTAAATATTATACTTTTGATATGCGATTCACTTGTAGTCATTGAATGCATATGCCAAGTTGCACCATCAATCCTCCTGACATTCATTAAGAGGCTGTCACAAAAATCCATAAAGAATCATTATTGCAAAAGTAATCACATTATCATAAAGAATCACTAAAATCACTTTATATTAAAAATATATGTATTTAAATCTTCATTGACTATTTATACATTAATCAATCTTATTATAAATTAATAAAAATTTCGTTTAATTTCAAAATGAGTGGTTGAATGCATATATGATTTTTCATTATGATTTTGTTAAACATTTATTTATGAATCAAATATGAATCGATCGGAAAGATTTATAAAATATATATATATATATATATATAAAGGTAACAACATAACAATATAAAATAGTAAATAATAACTTTATGAACAACAATTTAATTTTATAGCTTAGTTGACACATATATTTCAATACAATGCCACGTATAAATAATACTTTAACTTATTGAAACAAAATACATATTTCAATATATTATGCCAGCTGACAAAGAGTTCATAAGATGTTTTTGATTAATCCAATTGTATGGTTTTCTTTCATTGTTTTATGTTCTGTCCTCTATTTTGAGTGGTCCGTATATTTTTTCATTTATAAAAATATATCTTGGCATGATGTCAAATTCGACTACAATGAGAGTTGTCTATGAGTCTTTTTGATTTGGACAGATTAACTATATGACACTTAAACTGATTTCCTTTTATTTGAACCCATGACATCAGACAACCTAAACTGTACTAGTTTAAGTTTGTTTAAATCGATCAATTATGGGCAACTTAAACTTGTGACAAAAAAGTGAAATTACCCGCCCTAGGTATCCCTACATTGGGTGAGACAGTTTGTGGATGGGTAAATCATGGTGACTCAACTGACCAACAGAGACTAGACTTTTGTTCACATACTGCGTACAAGGAGCCTCTTCATTTTGAGATGTTCCTCCTACACTGTCATGAGTGACAGCTTATTGTGGTCTTTTACCAACTAGGTCAGGCTGCCAACGAGCTATATTCAGAAAGCACATTTGAGTAGCGGCTGTGGTTTTTTCATAATTAGCTCACAATTAGGAAGCAATAAAGTGGTGAAGAATAGAAGGTAACGTGAGAATGATAAATACAGCGGCGAATACCAGCTCTGCACTTTATTACTCTCCCCATGTTACATGTATTAATTTCTGATCTTCACTCTTTTCCTCTATCAAACAACCAAAGCTAACCATCTTTTTCCCATACTTTTCCCCTCTTTCACCGCCATCTCCGACCCACAACATTCTACTGGCTAGCTACCTGCAATTCCCAGAAACTTCACTTCCCCAGAATCATGGCTGCCATGAAGATGCCAAGTCTTTCATTGTTCTGCTAGCTACCAGGTTTCAACAACATTTCTGTCTCTGTTTTCTTGTCTTAGGATGAAGATATATATATATATATATCCTGTTTCATAATTCCTGGAGATTCTAATAATGATCATTATTGATTCTTGGTGGTGTTTCCTGTTCATGTTTTCCGATGATGTTTAGGCTGCTTCTTTAATTTGCCTGACAAAAATGGGGAAGAGAGGAAGTGGTTGGTTTTCATCCGTCAAGAAAGTCTTCAACAAACACTCTTCTAAAGATTCTCCGGACAAGGTCAGTACTGAATTTTTAGTCAAGACAGAAGGCATAATGATAGTTTCGTCACAATAATTTTAACTAGAATAAGTACTCTAGATCGATATGAATTTATTAGGTGATAGGCTTTGGTCTATCCCATAAATCAAAGATCATGTGTGAGCATTGTTTAAGGATCAACGGTGTTAGGGATGCTGAAGAAATTTGCCATTGATAGACTTTTTGCAAGGTTTCACCTAACTGTATTAACTCGGTTTCTGGGCAACCTATACATAAATGGTCCCCCTGGGGTGTCCCTATGCACAGCAAATTGATCATGAAATATTGCTATCATTCCACCTCATATTACACGTTCTTTGGGTCATGAGGATACTCTACACTATAATATGACTTGTTATCCTATCCAATAAACGATCACACTAAATTAAATCAACATAGGTTGTCATAACTGAATTTAGTCAAATCAACAAGGTCAATAAACCTTTGTCCATTGAAGTCAAACTTCAAATTCTGTGATTGTCAAGTTAACATGCCAACTTGGTTAAAATTGCCCCAGATTACATGTTCTTGTGCATATGAAAATTAACGAAACATCCTTTTGCAGAAGGAAAATAATGTTGCAGATGATGAGCACAACAAATGGACTCAAGAAGCCCCCGAAGTGGTGTCGCTTGAACATTTCCCGGCAGGGAGCTCCAACGGCGGGGATTCATCGTCTCCTGCAGCTGAAGATCCCGACCACACCATCTCCGTCGCGCTTGCGACGGCGGCAGCGGCCGAAGCAGCCGCGGCCGCCGCCCAGGCCGCCGCAAAGGTTGTCAGATTGGCCGGACGCGGGCGCCAATCCAAGGAGGAAAGAGCCGCCACTCTCATCCAAACACATTACAGAGGATACCTTGTACAAAACCACCATTAATGTTTTCTCCATTAAAACAATCAAATTTGTTGAGCATATAATATATAAACATAAATGTGCAATCCAATTATCAGCTTAGACTTTTAGTTGAGATGGAACACATACTTTACTGATTGTAGTTGAATTTCTCTCAGGCGAGAAGGGCGTTGCGGGCTTTGAAGGGGCTGGTGAGGCTGCAGGCTCTGGTGAGGGGAAACAATGTGCGAAAACAAGCGCTGATGACGATGCGGTGCATGCAATCTTTAGTGCGTGTGCAGGCAAGAGTGAGAGCTCGAAGGCTGCTGTTAGTGAAGCAGAAGGTGCAGATCAAGCAAGATGATGGAGAAAATGAAAGATCAGTGCAGCCTCGAAGCCCAGAAAAGAAGATAGAGACAGATGATGATGGTTGGGGCAACGGAAACCTGCAGAACACTGAAAAGATGGTGAAGAGAGAGAGAGCCCTTGCATATGCCTATGCATTTCAGGTCAGTTTTATTTTTAGTTGAGATAGAATACATCTTTCTAATCTTTTTAATAACTTTTAGTCAAGACAGAATATATCGGTCTGTTCTTATTGCTTTTAGTTGAGTCAAAATATATCGATTATTGTTACGTTTAGTCGGAATAGATTATATCATGATGTTCTTGTACTTTTAAAGTTTTAGTTGAGGCAGAACAAGTCGATATGTTCTTGTTACTTTTAGTCAGACATAACATATCGATTTGTTCTTGTTACTTTTAGTTGAGACAGAGCATATGTTCTTATTACTTTTAGTCAAGACAGAATTGATCAGACAGAACAAGTAGTCCATATATTCTTATTGTGACATTGATCAATTATTGTAACAGGAGAAAGAACATAAATTCTTGAATTTTGATGCAAATGGCTACCATGCTGAGCTGTTTGCCAACGAGGATCCACGCTGGCGGTGGAGTTGGCTGGAGGGGTGGATGGCATCGCAAGCAAAGGAGTATTCAAGGCCAAGTCAGCAACACGACGGCTCACGTGTAACCATTTCCACGGTGGATGACATGTCAGAGAAGACTGTGGAAATGGATTTTCACTCACCGATGCGATCAGAGCTTGTTAAATCAACCAGGTACAGTATCACTACGGGTGAAACGAGCCCGTACACGGCCCGCGGGCACCGGCAAACGCTTTCAGGCTGGGATGTGGTCCCGAGTTTCATGGCCCCTACTCAATCTGCAAAGGCAAAAGTGCGGACCCAAGGCTCGAACAAGACCCAAAGCCCGCCATCAGCCCAATGGAACTCATCAACAAAAAGGGGGGTGACAACTCTTCAAGGCTCGAGAAGCCCAACCCCGAAAAGTTGTGGTAGACAAGTCAAGTGGATGCCCAGTTACAGTCCGGAATCCAGCGGAGATGATAGGGTGTCGCCATTGAGAAGCTTTGGATGGAGACATAATTTTGGTTGATTATTAGTGTTAAATGCCAATTAATGTTGGTTATTGTGTGTATTTATGGCTATCGGTTTGTCATGTGACAACGTTTGTATATTAATGTTGCTTCTTTGTTTGGATAATACAACTTGGTGCACTCAGTTGGTATGTTTGGTCTATTAAGAAGCTATGAGATATAAATAACTTATGGACTATAAGCAGGATTTGGTGATGTAACACCTGTGGTGACGATAGTTGTTGGGGAAATATGAGTGTCATCAAGAAGATCATATAACTATGGTGATGAAGATCACTGAAGAATATTATTATGATAGATAAGTATAATCACATTAGATAACAATTTCCTATTAAACAATGGGCTCCAGTGCATGTCGGCCAGTTGGTTGTGGGCTCTGCCTTATTTACGTTGTCAGTTGAACTTCCAAAGGTCATTCACATTGCACCATAGCCGAGGACCAGCAGTCTAACCAATTTTCAAGAATAAGGACCCACCGACCATGCTTAGTATCCCATCCATTAATTTTCATAAATTTTATTTTTACATAAAAATCGTTTGACTTATCTATTATATTCATACCTTCCCTTTCATTCTATACAAATTTGCATTGAGTCAAGACGATTAAAAATCAATACTGCTTAATTGCGATAATATCTCATATTTGAGGACTAACTTAATCAATTTTATGTAGCCAAAGGTACTAATATGAAATATGTTAAAGTTGGATGGGTTTTGAAGGCAATAAACCAGCTTAGAGAAGAGAGTTTCAAGGCGTTTCTCTTTTTCTCTGAATTTTCCCTTTTTCATTTCTTGAGTAAGACTCAAAGCCTGCGCTGCGTCCAAAAAGCAAAGATTAATGCAGATTTTTTTTTTCGAATAAATTAAAAAAATTAAAAACTCAAAATAACTTGAATTCAAAGTTACTATTTCATAAATGAATATTTCAAAGTGATGATAATACTGAATGAGTGAGTGCCATATGCAGAGAAAGTGATATTTATTGTATAATATTTAATTTATAATTATAAGTTTAGAATTAATAAATTAGTTGATTATCGAAATTAAATTTTGATTCTATCAATCAATCCAACTAGAATAAAAAAAACATATACAAATAGTATAATTTGACATATTTTTCATTTATTTTTGTCATATATATCAAATTCATAACTCTTTAACATGATAGACTGTTACTAGAATCGGCTTATTAGCTCCCTCAAATGGTGACGAATAGGTCGGCGATGATATCGTCTCTATCCCGACCATTCGAGCTTAAGCAGTGGTCGGATACAGTTGGGTCCCAACGAGGCTCTTTATTGATCGGTGGGCCAACCACTTATACGTACAAGGCTTAAGAAGGGAATAATCTCTATAGGTTTGGTAAGGAGGAATAGAATTATTGGGGATGAGAAGGGTGTAATAATAATACTAATAATCAAGGGTAAAAAAAATCATTTTCTTCCCTTTTCCCTTTCTTTTCCCATTGAATTGGAATTTATATTGGGAGGGTATGAATTAGAATTCAACAAAATGAGAAAATTACAATTCAGTACCTCCAACCAAACACTATAATTTGGGTTGCCAAAAAATTGTGTTGTAATTGAATTGCAACTACATCCAACTAAACAGCTCATTAAGATTATCTTCGTTCAATTTTATTCAACGGTTGCAATTGTTGCACAAATTTGGACGGACGGGATTCACCGAAATAAGGAGTATTATCTTTTTCATCGTTTTCACAGAAATAGCGGAACCTCAGCCGTCCGTTGTACCAACAGGCAACAGAACTCCATGGCCAGTGGGCCATGGCCCTCTGCAGATACATGCTCACGTGTCTTCAGGAGACAATTTCGCGCCAAGTGTCACCGATCCGTAAGACGACGCCGTTTTGCACCCTCTCGGAATTGGTGAAATTGGCTTGAGATCCTAGGAGAAGTGGCACCACAACTGTGCATTTGTATTCTCTCATGTCTCTCGCTCTCTCTCTTTTCCTTTTTGTCTCGCGATCCTTTACGTATAACCGTTCTCTCTCTCTCTCGCGCTTTCTCTCTCTAAATCTCTCCCATGGAGGCTCTGTGGGCCTCGAGAATGCTTTGCTGCAGGCCGCCGTCGTCGGCGTCTTTGTGCTTTCACCGGACCGCTCTGCAGAAATGTGGTGTGTTTGGGCAAGTGAGTCTTTCTTGTTTGCGGGCGAGGCAAGGAAGCATAAAAATCCGATCTTTGAAGGTTGGGAGGCTGTATAGTACTGCAAGGAATGGTTCTCAAGAAGATGGGTCCTCTGTAGCTGAAGATGACAGAAAAGAACAGGAGAAGGGTCTTTTGTTGGGAGCACAGAGGGATGGCTCCGGCTCTGTTGTTGGGTTTCACTTGATTCCTCAATCTGGTATGTAAATGTGTTCCAATTCCCAATTCCCAATTCTTCATTCTCAGTTTACTGCTCAGGAATTATGTACTTATTGCATGATTAATAGGTAGGAATAAAGGTTTAATCTTTTGGTGTTAATATTGTTTGAATGAATGCTAGTTAAGGTATATCTATTGGGCACACTTGATTTTGTAAGTTTAAAGATAAATGAATTGGAGTGACTAAAAGATGATTCAATGTTCAGTAACAGGTGATGAAACAGTTTCAGAATCTAATGATGATGGTGGAGAAGATGAGGATGCAGATAGTGATAGTGAGGTGAGTGAGGAACTGGAAAATGAGGTGGAAACCTTGGCAAGAACAGTGTGCAATGTTGTTTTTGTTACTTCTGAGGCAGCTCCATATTCTAAAACAGGGGGGTTGGGAGATGTTTGTGGCTCTTTGCCTATAGCACTAGCTAAGCGTGGACATCGCGTCATGGTTGTTTCCCCTAGATATTTGAATGGATCCCTTTCAGATGAAAAGTTTAAGAATGCAGTTGATCTTGATCTGAAAATCAAGATCTATTGGGCTGGTGGTGAGCAGGAAGTAGCATTCTTCCATGAGTACAGGGCTGGAGTTGATTGGGTAAGAATACAGATTTTGCAAGGGAGGTTCAATTACTCATCGCTTTCCATTGATGAATCGTATACTTCCATTTGATAAAACATTCTCTAGAATCGAGGATATGAGGATCAAGTTCATGCCTAATGAGCTTCCCATGAATGTTTATTCGGCTGTTACAAAGAGCTATTTCTGTTTCTTTGCTGTCAGGTTTTTTTGGACCATCCTTCATTCCATCGACCTGGAACACCTTATGGTGACATTTATGGTGCTTTTGGTGATAACCAGGTGATGTTTCATTTTTTTGTCTCCTTGATTTCAACATGACAAGCAGTTGGCTATGTAATTTGTCATAACGAGGTGAAGTGAAGTTTCATTGTATTGATTTCTTGTTGCCTTTTCTGTTTAAACAGTTTCGGTTCACTTTGCTTTGTCAAGCAGCCTGTGAAGCTCCGTTAGTTCTCCCCTTGGGAGGGTTCACATATGGGGAGAAATGCATGTTCATTGCTAATGATTGGCCTGCGGCTCTGGTTCCTATGTACGTGTGTGCTTCTCATTTTTTCTGTTGATGGTTAGACTCCACTCAGTTCAACCCTTGCATTATTTTCCACTGGTTGACAACTAAGTGGGCTATGGCCTTACATAGTCATTGGTGCTAAGCCTTGGCATTGATATATATATATATATATGTGTGTGTTCTATGGTTCAGATTTTTGGCAGCCAAGTATCGCCCACACAATGTTTATAAGGATGCTCGAAGCGTTATTCTGATACATAACCTTGCACATCAGGTGTCTTTTATACTTTTCCTTTTTTCTCATTTTATGCAGAAACGAAGACATAGTTGCTTTTACCTGAAAGGCAATGGTGTTTGGAAGATAGATTCACATCACAATTCACAACAAACGGATAATCCATTTGCATTCGAATGTGCTGATTTAATACAATTCTTCATCTTCTTGTTCTTGCTCTATAGAAACATTCTAAAAATGCTTTCTTTATTTTGCTTTTGCATAGGGAGTGGAGCCTGCAGTGACGTTCAAGAACTTGGGATTACCTCTCGAATGGTATCCGGCAGTGGAATATGTATTTCCAACGTGGGCAAGGACCCACGCACTTGACACTGGTGAAACCGTGAATGTTTTGAAAGGTGCAATCATCACTGCAGATCGCATAGTGACAGTTAGTCAGGTGAATCGTTTATAGTACACACTCTTCCTGTTTTTGAGATGCATTATTCAGTTCTTAACCCGTAAGTTTCTTTGTCGTGAACATAAACAGAAGATTATTAATTTGTAATTTACTGGTCGTGTAAATTCTGTATTTTGCTTTCTGGTGCAGGGTTATGCTTGGGAAATAACAACTCCCGAAGGTGGATATGGACTACATGGACTATTGGGTAGTAGAAAGCCCGTTCTTAATGGTTGGTCTGTTATTTTGACTTTTTAGGAAATTCCGTTATTGCTTATTGGTTATCGTGCATTCTGGTCACAAATGAAAATGTGAAATATATGTGGCAATGCTAATGCAGGAATAACAAATGGAATCGACGTCAATGAATGGGACCCATCAACCGATGAGCATATTGCTTCACCTTACTCCATTAATGATCTTTCTGGAAAGGTAGTAAAGCTTGTTATGAGTTAGTGCAAATACACTTGGGGTTCTCCAGAAAAATCTTTCTAGCGTGTAAAAGGATACTTGTAAACTTGGGACTCATTCTCGGTTTCTTGTGTGCTTCACTCCATCTTACTCCAGTTGCAAACACATTGCAGGTTCACTGTAAAACTGCTTTGCAAAAGGAATTAGGCCTTCCAATTCGACCGGATTGCCCATTGGTGAGAGGTTTACTATAATTTTCTTTCTAATAAATCGATGGACCTTGCTCCGCGTTGATTTTAACTCTAAATTCAATTATTTAGATTGGATTCATTGGGAGATTGGACTTCCAGAAAGGCATTGACATAATCCTCTCGGCAACTCCTGAACTAATGAAGGATGACGTCCAATTTGTAGGTTTCTTCGGTTTCTTTTCTAGACTTGGCAGTCGGGATGTGTTTCGATTTATATCTATTTATTCATTTTTATGCTGTATGTTTGTTCCTTTTCGTGTTTATTTCTCGAATAATATTTGACTGATTCCATGTATTTCAGGTAATGCTTGGGTCCGGTGAGAAACAGTACGAGGACTGGATGAGATATATGGAGTCACAATATAAAGAGAAGTTCCGAGGATGGGTTGGATTCAACGTGCCTATTTCGCATAGGATAACAGCCGGGTAATTTCGACGTCTCGACACTGAAGCAAATGTCTCGTTAGGTACCTTTGTTGACTTATGGATGCTGTCCTATATGCAGCTGTGACATCCTATTAATGCCTTCGAGATTCGAACCTTGTGGCTTAAACCAGTTGTACGCGATGAGATATGGCACCGTGCCCGTTGTTCATAGTACCGGGGGCCTACGAGTAAGTGAAGGTCAAACATTGTAATGCACTTTCTACTAGGTTCACTTGCTAAGCATGCCCTCCGTTTACGTCTCAGGATACGGTGGAATCTTTTGACCCGTATGCCGAGGATGGCGGTGCAGGCACCGGGTATGTATCCGAAATCTTGAACACGACAATTCTATCGGACAATTGATTCTTTTTTATTAGGAAGAAACCAATACTATATTCTTTTGTATACTCTTTCTACCCGCTTTGATTTACTTTCGGTAAGACACTTCCCTTTATTCAATTCATGATGCTTTTGTTATACCGTTCAACAGGTGGACATTTTCTCCTCTATCAAGAGAAAATCTAGTGGCTGTAAGTTCCCCACCTGAAAATTTTTCTCGACTGAATTATTTGTTCTAACATTGTTTATTAGAACTTAGAAGTCATCCACTTGGCAGGGAATTTAACGTTTGGTTATTAGAATTTCCTTGAGAATTGTTGTTTTTCCCGGTTTGCAGACACTTAGAATAGCTACCGGGACTTATATAGAACACAAACAATCGTGGAAGGGATTGATGCAGAGGGGAATGGCGAGGGATTATTCGTGGGAAAAAGCGGCGGTTCAATATGAACGAATCTTTGAATGGGCCTTCATGGACCCCCCATACGTTAGATGGCCGAACTAGAAAGAAATCGGACTAAATCCTCGTGATAGATTCATAGTTCGTGCTGTGATAGCAGTGAGTTATGCTGCTCCATCTTTCTTCAACTGCGCCATTCTTTTTGTCGAACTGGCTTCTTTCTTTCTGATGTCTCTATAGCACTAGCATAGTTGCATGTTGCAGATGGAGAAAAGGTTTTTTTGTGTGTAGAACATAAAGCCCATGTGACAACAAATTGTAAAAACATCTTTATATTTTTTTAAAGGAAATTTGTTATGGTCAAGTTTTGTTGGTTTGTTAAAAAGAAAGGTGGGATTCATGATGCAACATGTGCTTTACAGGGAGCCATTGTCTTTTTGAAAGTGAGCATCCCATGGAGGTATGGAATCTTTGTCCTTTTGAATTTCAATATAATCTCTTGAAGATTTTTCTTTTATGTTATGGCTTACCATATATGTAGTATGATAGTAAGTTATGTTGTTTATGCATAGTAGATCTGGGCTATTTTTACAACTATGTAGAGGTGAATATTTGATTTGCTTATCCTCTATGCCTCATTTCCTCGCCTTGAAAGTTGAAACCCTCGGCTTATCCTCCGTTTTTCATTTTCTCGTCTTAAACTCCCGACATGTCCAGTTTTACCTCCTATCCGCCTATCTTTCATTCCTCATTTCCTCGTCTTAAACTCGTAACATGTTCTGTTTTATCTCTTATCCGCTTATCCTCCATGCCTCATTTCCTGGAAAAAAAACTATGCAAATGAGGATGAAAAGGAGGGAGTTTATGGTAAGTATGAAGATGTTCCAAGTATTCCCAATATGGCTATGCATTCACTATTGCATGGTATTATTGTATTGGTCTTTTTACCAATTACAAGACAGTAGAAATGACATTTTTGGAAATTTTCTGATATGTATTTGCCTAATCATAATGCTTTTTGTCTGTCTATTTGCACCCTTCTTCCCAACCTGTCAAACCTCAAAAATGGAAACTGTACTCTATTTTAAGGTGCTGCACTTGGTAATGCATGCCACTGTATGCACAGGGTTATGCAATTCCATGCAGAATCCAATACATTTTTTTTGGGTGTAGCACGGGGCTTTTACCGTCCAACACAGTGACTAATTCCCTTGCTGAATTGTAGGCACCTCGTGGAACAGTTGGCCTGGAGATTTAAAGTTGCTCCAGGCCTAAAGCCAAGAGGATCGAACTCTTGACCTTTACATACTACTTCAGAGTTCGGACCATGATGGCATCTGATAGCCCTACCACTATGAAACTAATATGGTTTTAGTTCGAATTGCGTTTACAAAATATGACTCTTACTTGGAGAATATACGTACTCAAAGCTTTCTCTAACATAATGCACCATACTAGAGTCGATTTTCTAACCTTACAATTTTTTATATATCTCAATTTTTGCATCTTCAATTCTCCTTCCCTGTCGTTTTCTAAATTTGATGAAATCAGTTAGTGAAGGTAAAAGTTGTTAACTTCCTTTCCCATCATCAACTATGCCTCCCGACCACCAACCTATTAATGTGCTATATGTGCCTATAGCCCATAGGCATATCCTCTGCACTTGGCCATAAAGTTGGGCACATGATTCTTTCCATTTCTATTTTGCTTGTGTGTCCATTGGATTTGGACCAAATGCCTAACCACAACATTAGTTTAGCTATAGACATCTTTTGAATATATATTTTACTCCCTAAATTTCCACCAACAATCTTATTTAATGTGCTAAAAAATTATGGGTGATCGTCTAATCGAGAACCCCCTTCCCTTTTTGTAAGATTTCAAGTGAGGACAAGATGACTATTCCTTAGCGACATTGCGTTCTAGCTATCTAGTTAATTTCTTGCATGGTCGTTCCCCGTATTTAGATCCAACAACGAGAGAGAGATTGAGATTCAATTTGAATTTTTCAGCCCAAAGAATTTAAGTTCCTAGCACTGGAGTTTGAACTTATGATTACCCATTTGGATTGGTAATTGGATGTCATTACACTACATGATAATTGACAAAGCTTCATTTAATAACAGCTAATCAGATCACATTGTGTCTCAGAAGCATCTTAAGCATTTATTAAAAATAAAATATTATTATCTTACATCTGAAGTAAATAAATAACGATATATGACAGCATGATACAATAAATTATTTGAGGATTTTTAGTATTTAAATATGGAATTATAATTAATTGATTACTTCGTCCCAAGTATTGCGGAATTATTGTTATTAAATAATGAAAAAACAATTTTTTTTAATTAAAAAAAATGAAGTAATAGAGGTTGTTCTCTCTCTCTCTCCTTTCTCCGACAATGGCCTATCACAGCTCATCTTCATGCTCGGAGGGAACAATCCATTTCTCTCTCTCTCTCCTTCCCTAACCCTAACTGTTTCTCTCTCTAGAATTATATGCATCAATCTCGAAGCGTTTTTGTTTTTCTTCTTTCAGATTTCGCATTTCCCCTATAGGTTTGTCTCCTCGATTTTAGACGTTTATATAATTATATATGTATATATATAGAAGTGTACCTGAATGTATAGCTTGGATCTCCAGGTAGGGATATCGTCGGCGGAGAGAATATATCTGTGAAGGTTTTCGCAGGCGTTTTTTGATCGGCATTCGAATTTGGAGGATTTGGGAGTCGGATCGGGAATCCAATTCGAATGATGATTTCGGATCCGAGTTTGGTCCACTACGCCTGCGTTGCCAAGGACAATATCGTGCTCGCGGAGTTCAATTCCGAGGATGCCGATCTCGGAGCTCTGGCGATGAGGTGCCTTGAGAAGACGCCGGAGTTCCATTCCATGTTCACGCACTCCGTCCGGCAGCGGACCTACACGTTCCTGATCGAGAGTCCGTTTGTGTACTTCGCGATTTTCGACGAGAGGCTGGAGAAATCGGAGGGGCTGGTGTTCCTCAGGGGGGTGAAGGAGGGGTTTGACTGCTTCGTGGAGGGGAATTCGACGAAGAAACGGTTGGAACACGTGACGTCGCATTGTTTTCAGGGGGAATTCAATCCGATTTTCCACCAGTTGCTTGATTCGATGTCGGATACGGAGGAGGCTCCCCATTCGCCGAGGAAGCAAAGGCACCACGCGAGGAGAGGCAGCGGTAGCGGCAGCGGCAGCGGGAGCACCGATTCTCTCTGCGGGAGAAAAATCGGGTCCGCGCCGCTGTTCGGCGAGGCGAATAACTTGAAGAAGAAAAAGAAGCGGTTGTTAGGGGAGTTCAGGAAGGGGGGAATGGATGGGGGGAATGAGAGGAAGCTGAATATGGGAGACGACGGGACGGAATTAAGCAGGGAATTCTCAGTGTCAATGCACAAAAACGCTGCGTTTTCCGGCGAATTGGGACACCAGAGGGCGAAGAAAGTGTGGAAGAAACAAGTGTGGGTGGTCCTCTCCCTTGACCTAATCGTCTGCACCATTCTATTCGTTATCTGGCTCTGGGTTTGCAGGGGCTTCAAATGCATCGATGGATGATGATGAATTGATGATCATGAACAATAACCAAGATTAGAATAACCCTTTTTTTCATCTGCATTGGTTGAACATGTTTTTTCAATGCAAAGTTGTGCTGCTGTTCTTGACTGGATTCATGGGTTCACCTTCAATTCCTCCCCGGGTAATCTTTACTTGAGCCAATTTTATGTGTTCCTCGTACAACCTTTTTCTTATATTGTGCTATAAGCTGTATGCACATATAAATGGATTTACAATTTACATACATATATATATACCACTTTTCAAGGATTGTTCCCTTTCTTTCAGCATTCATTCAATTGCACTTACATGTACTGAAACAGATCTCTCCTGTTCCGTGTTTCTATTCATGCCCTGCAATGGTATGCTTCATCTAAAGACTCAAATTGAAGAATATATATATATATGTTCTGTTCTATAAACTGTAGAACTGTTTATACTTTTTTTTTTTTTCCTTTTTTAATTCGCTCTTGATTGGTTGTGCCATTTCTTACTCAAGAAAATATGTGAAGTGCATACATTGTTCAACTCTTACTCAACAAGATACGTAAATTGTGTTCAACTTTTACTCGAGAATACTCAAGAAGACATAAATTCGTTTATTCGAGAATACTCGAGAAGTCACGCAAATTGTTTAACTCTTACTCGAAAATACTCAAGAAGATACATAAACCCTTGAAAGCTGTCAATTTTCTCAAGTATCTCTCCATTACTTTGAGTAATTGACTAATTTGCCTTACCATTTCGACATGCTTAAAGTTTAAAATGCGTGGCATCCTTTATTAGCAAGGTAACAAGTAAAACAAAAAGAGAATAATTCAATTTTACATGATGCAACTGAGTACAGAGAGGAGAGAATCTCAGATGCAATCTTGCATACTGTAGAGACCCTGAACTGTCAAATTGCGATCCTGTCCCCTAAAAGCTATGCAAATATAGAATTATGAATATAACTTCTATACAAGACTAGCTCCTAACCCACTCGAAAAGTAAAATACGGAGTACATGTGAAGTGAAAGAAATGAGTTTCCAAATTCAGTGACAAAATTGACGTGACACTTAACGGTGCATGGAAGGATTGGGGTGGAATCTGTAGGACATGTAGTACTTATTGATTTCAAGGACATCTTGGAAGATTGCAGCTACTGCTTGGGTGTTTAGCCACAGGGTGTGAGTTTTTTGTTACCGGCACCACGAGGGTTGTCGTCTTTCCAGTCATCCCACGCCCTTGCTCGCTCTTCAGCAGCATCGTCATCTTCTTCATCATCTTCACCAGGCCTTGACGTGCGATTTTCCGTGTGCCATGATGAATTCGCTTCTTCCATGAACTTTGCAGTCCTTTCTTGCCATTTGTTCATTATCTCCATCTCTTTTAACCCGGCTTCCTCTATGCTCATGGTTGGCAATCTAAAAATTCGAGTCAAAGTTTTAGTTAGCATTACAGGGTTTGTTGAACATCCATCTGGTAGATTCTAGGTTTCTTTTTCTTTTTACATCTCATTTTTCAACTCCCAATCACGAAAATCTACTTTATCATTCAAATATAAATTTAATGCATATTACGCACCTATAGTTTGGCTGGAAAACTTGTGCAGCCATTCTTTCCCGTTCAGTAGTAGGGTTCCTGCCAACAAGACTAGCCGGTCCAAATATTAAGGGCTGGTGTTTATGCTCGTGCACCTGTGAAACATTTGCTCTCCCCTCAATAACATCTTGAGCAAAAGTAGCACATGTGATAGGCATTGCTGGATTAATGTATTGTGATCGCGCAGCAGCATCCCGATGCCAAGCCTCTGCCTTCTTTGTGCGTTCATCAAGAATTGCCTGTGAAATCAGTGTCTCTCCTTCCTGCAGTAAAAGTATTGCCACTGGGTGATTTTCATATCTATATATCTATATACAAGGTAATAAGGGAACAAACGATTATACTATACACGTATGGTCAAATCCAACCAATGATAGATCAATACAGGATGTTATGAAACTATTGGCAGCCCTTCTTTAAGACAATAAACTTAAATGGATTTAATGGAAATCATTATTCACTATGACTTAAGGGTGTGCTTGGTTCATGGATGCAGAAACAAGAAATGGCAGCTAAAGTCATTAATACTGTTTGTTTAACTACTTATATCCACGGTTATTTTCACCAAAGCAGGCAAAGAAATGAGAACGTTTGGATCATATTAGTACCTGTAGCTGCTTTTCCTTTATAGCAGAGAGCATTTCTTCTTCTTTTTTTAGCATTTCTAGTAGATCAATAGCCTGCAGAACCAGTTACTTGAGGTGGTTAAATAAAGATAATGAATTGACAATAGGGAAATTGGAATAACACCATAAGTATTGCAAATTTGAGCCAACCTTACAAAGAGCCAAAGAGATCGTTGTAAGCCAAACCTGGAGTACGAAAGCATTTTCAGTAAAACACAAAGCACACCCAAAGAAAACAAACAAATTCTTGACACATACTAACGGCTAATGAAGCAAATGAGTATAACACAAGATTGCAGCATGGGCAGAGGGGTAACCATAAACTTATAGGTACTGCTCATCGGCGCATGCCATAAGGTAAAAGCGTAAGTGACTAACCTCTCTTTCTTCTTCTCCATCCTCATCCAGTACATCTTCTTCACCCACCTCAACAGGAGTGGACAAAGCAGATGCTTTAGTTGATCGCCCACGGCGCTCCTTCCGTTCTTTCAGTTCAAGCAATTTTGACTCTGCTGCCTTTTGGCGCTTGAAACGTGCAATCTGAACAGGGGATTATGAGTATACAAATAAGTGAATAACCATCTAACCATATTGGCAAATATCACATCATGTACAATGCTGCAATGTACAAATAAAAGCATACCTTCTTTGCTCTACGATCTGCAAAAGCATTCGGACCAGTTGGAATGGATGTCTCCAGTTCATCTTCAGGAACAAGCTCCATTGCCTCACAAAATGCAATAAACTCCTGGGATGTGCAACCATAGGGGGAGGAGTGATAGGAATATGTTAGTGTGGTGCTTTCTTTGATAGGTGAAAACATGACTGGGCAAAAATGCTTATAATTCACCAAAAAACATAGTTTTCACCTTTAACATAGCCTGTGAAGCTTTAAGAATTTGTAGTCTGTCCCCTCCTGAAATCTTTTCCATCAACTCACCAAGGTAATATGGCACCTGCAAAGAAGCAATTACAACTTTACAAGCATTCCCATCTACTCTAAATATTAACATAAGCATTGTCATCAAAAGTACTAATTTCAGGGCTATTCAGCTTTTGCTGCCCACAAAACATATCAGGTGTCACTTCTCTAATAATTTACAGCAATAAATCCCAAAAACAAAACTTTCGAATCCTAATTTTACAGCTTACCAGAAGAAATTTGAGATTCACAGTGCTAATCTCGTCCTTTGTCTCATTAGCAGAAAACAGCCCCAGTTTACTGATCATTTCCTCGCATTTTCTCAACAGCTCGCATCCTTTTTTAACCGTATCCTAAAGATCAAACACCGAAGAGAGAAAACATGCATACACCTAATCATGAGACAGAAACGGTAGATTTTAATTTTAAAAAGCACAAACGTAACCGAATATGAAATTACCTGATCAGCCGTCGATTCAGTGGCCATAGAATGAACTTTTCGAGCCTGTTCGAAGAGAGCAGACAAAGACATCTCTTCCACCTTCAGCTCACCGATTCCCATTGGTGATGTTATTGGCCCTCTGAATTGCGAAACAAAACGCTAGAGAACGAGAAATCACGAAACGAAATATACAGATTTGGAGCTAGGGTTTCGGTTGTGTTGCAGACTTGTAGTGAGTGATTTTGAAGAACGGACGTTGTTCGATCTCACAGTGATTCCTACGCCTTGAGCGTACGTTAGCATCGATCCCCATTCCGTTTTATAGTCGGTGCACGTTGGTCAAAGACTAGATAACAGACGCTTCTGGAGGTTGTTCAGGCATGGCCCACTTCGAGCTCATAGTATTGGGCCAAATTGGGCCCTAATAGTAATTGGGTATTCTGAATTATAGGCTCCATGGGCCCTGATACCAATTGGGTATTCTGACTTCTGGGCCTCGTTGGGCTCTTTGACTCACAACTCTTTTAAGATAGCACATGATTGCACTTAATACTATTGATATTAATATTGTTCGATACCATTGAGACACATCTCAACTGATAACCAACCAAGCTAGATTCATATGCTTTGCATTGCTAGCACATCAATAGTTATACCATGGACCCAAGTCCACCTTGTCTCGTCACAATTTACATACTGAATGTTTACAATTTGTATACTAAATTGTGAACATTCAATATGTAATTTGTGTATTGGACCTGGATTCACATAATTATTTGCCGCTAGTACATGTATACAAGTATATTTGAGCTTGTAAGTCAGTTGAGACATGTATCGTGATTTATCTCATTCTCAAATTTTATAGTTGAAGCACATTGTACATTTTAAAATTTATCTTCTCCACCTCTCGAACAAAGACTAAAAGTGAAAGGTATGGATTAATAGTCTATAGACCAGTTATTGAGATACATATCAGAATTTACATCTTTTATTTATATCCAAAAGTGGTGAGAGGTTAACCCAGTGGGGTAGCTCAAGTGGCAAGTGAGTTCTCTTTGTAGGGAGGAATTTTGGGAGAACGGTTAAACTTTTCCATACATAACAAATTGATCAATCCATTGACTATTATGAAACTATATAATTGAAAAAGGGAAAGGTGGGAGATTTAAAAAAATAAAAATGAAAGAAGCTTTTGGGGGGACCCAAATGGCTGTTGCTTTTTACACAATCTAAAAACCATCCTTGTCATCCAGCCCTAACTCCAAGGGCAGATCACAGATGGAATAACTATGCAAAAAGGGTAGGAATTTATTGGTCATCTTTCATCTAGCTCTTTTAATTTATTCCTATAATTAACTAAGGATTTGATTGTACAACTTTTCTTGAACAATCCCCCATCTTTACAGTTTTCTTCAAATGAAACTAGGTTTTGGTCTGCCTATCTGGTCTTGCCCATTGCCCAAACCCCTCAATGATGAATGAAAGCGAACGTGGTCCTCTATAAGAAACTCTCCAATTTATATTAATTAACACCAGTAACTCCTATAGTCCTATCACATCTTCATTCAAGAAGATTAAATAAGTTTAGATAGACATTAATATCCGCCTTAGGCCACCACATTTCTCAATTAAAAGCTGGACAACATCATTACCTCTAGTAAATGAAGAGTTGAGAGTGAGTTGTAAATTTATCTGAGCAACTCTAGTCAAGTTAGTTGGACAATTGATTTAGTAATCATAAGGTTTTAAGTTTGACCTCATGTAAGTGTTGTTTATTAGTTTTCTCAGTTTGAGCCCCTCATTGTAATCATTTGCCAGTTATGGCGTTTTTGGATGGTTTACCTCCTTTTTCCACAATATAGTAAAAAAGAGAACTAATGTCATTTACCGGCTAGAGTGTTTTAAGTTGGCTTACCTCATTGCTGTTCTTTGTTTGTTAGGCGTCGGCCGGATTGGTCGAGTTCAGCCCTTGCTCGATTCGAGATATGGTATTGTGGCTTACCATGTAGTGATGTTGATAAATGGTTTTAAGTAGGATATGACAACTAGATAACCAAATAACTTTGTAGTTAAGTGTGTTTGACCTACAACATTCACAAAATGGGTGACCCCTGAGCGCGGAGGTTATGGACCGAAGGAAATTGTTGGACGTCAACATTGTGGCTTACCATGGAGGCTCTCCAATCACATCCGTTGCAAGCAAGGTGTGAGTTGAAGCTAACTAATATGGACACATGTTTACTTCCATGTGTAAACAATTTAACATAGATAAATACATCTAAATTAATATTATTTACAAATCACATCATACTTTTAAAACGTCTTCTTTTCAAATCATTTCATACTTTAACTTCTAATAACAATAAATTTGACCAGCTAGCTACATTGAAAGTGGTCCTCAATCCCCCCATATTCCATCTCAAAATCTCACCATCCCACTTTACAAGCTAGGAATTACACTGTCAAATCTCATAAAGACATGACTTGTGAATTGTGATTCCTCAGCTTCAGCTAACACCCACCTGGACCATTTCAAACACACAGGACACTCCAATTTCATCATCATTTCATGAACCTCATTCTGCATGTGACATCACTTTCATTCCTCTGAACAAAAGCTTAGGTGGCCATGGCTATTTTGAGCTATGGAAGTTAATGTTGACCCACTATGAGGGTAAGCACTAGAGTGCGCAGCTGTTAGTAGGCCCACGTTTTCAGTTTCTCTAGACTATATCCCAAACTTCGTGAATTTATCCATAAGTCCATAAAAAGATAAATCGATCCATGTATGTTTACAGCGTGGTTTAAGTTCCCGACATGCTAATGTAAGAGAACAGTCCATGAACCCGCCATAGGCCTATGAAGAGATAAATTGATACTATATCTCGAACCCCATAGGTCCATGAAGAGGTAATATAAATCGATCGCCATATGTCTAATATGTGGTTCGAATTCCCACCATGCTAATATAAGAGATCAGAGCAGTACATGAACCCACTCTAAAAAGGTAAATCAATCTTCATATATATTTCTAAGGTGAAGTTTAAACCCTCACCTTACTAGTGAAAGAGAGTCAGACTGTTTATCTACTAGACCACGACCTTGGGACATAGGTATATATCCCTTGGCCTCAATTATGGGTGATGAAATTGTATGTAGTGGGATCAAATGTACAGTGACAAGTTGATGATACTGCTGCTTGTTGGCCCTTGCTTGCTTATATAGTTGTAGTAAGCTTCATGTGGTGCATATTGGACGTACGAGGACAAAATTTTCTTAAATTATTTAGGGTAGGTGACACATTCAATCAAAATTGCCCACTCAAACTATTTTTATGAAAATTGTTTAGAATAGGTAGGACAAGATGTAATGATCAAATCACAGTATTTGATATGTAGTTTGATTTTTCTTAAACGAGTTATTGAATACTTGAGACTAAAAAGTTCCTTGTAAAAATAAGATAAAAAAACAATTGTCAAGACTTTATGGTCAAACGGTATAATTGTGACTCTCCGAAATGGGAGGTGACATGTTCGAACGCAGAATTGCTTTATTGATTATCCTCAGTATTGTAAATCTAATATAGATTCAGTTTAAATTTAATATTAGCATGGTTGAAAATCCTCACTATTGTAAATCTAATCTAGATTCAGTTTAAATCTAATATTAGCATGGTTGAAAAAATTGTTAGACGACTAGACGCAGGGTTATTAACAATAACTAATCGGCCTCCTAGGCAGCTTAGTTAGTCGCCTAGCTGGAATAACTAATCGGCGTTCTAGGTAGCTTAATTGATCCCCTAGCTGGCCAATATTGATTAATCGGTGTTTAGGCCCAATATTTGCAACATTGAATGTTAGTATATGAAACTATGACAGAATGATTGCTTGGTAAATGGTAATATAATGAAGAGATGAAAAAAGGGGAAATGATTATAGCTTAAAGGAGCAGTGAAGGATTCTGGGCACCCACCAAATTACAGCAAGGCCACCCTGGCGAAGATACAATATTTTGCGGTGGACTGACTGCAAGGTTGATAGAGATGTAATATTTATAACTCCATTTTTCTTTTTTTATATTTTGATTTTTGACCTGGGATATGATTTTTCTGGGCAATAAATCAATAATAATGGTGACAAACCCACCACCAGGAATCTAGCACCAATGCTCCCTCACATTCAGAGCCATAACGGAAGAAGAAAATAAGGGGAAAGTGGGGTGTGAGTTGAAGGACAAAAGGCCTGCAAGAGTGGGGTTTCATGGGTCATCAGCTTCTGAAAACCAGGGAACAATTAGCCTCACTTTTTCCTACTGCTTTCCCATGGTACCATCTCTTCTTTAACTAATTTTGCAGTCTTGCTCTTGTAAAGTCATGCTTTTGGCGTTCTCTGCTGGGTTATTATGTTTTGACAATAACTCATACAAAACAAGCTGCTGTGCCAGTTTTCTGCAGTTTTAGCTGCTGTGCCAGGCTCAGAATGTTCAAAGTTTTGGTCTTTTTTGCTTTTATAATTAGGTCCCAGTAGTCTCTGCTCTCTGGGATTTTCTGCTCAAAGGGGCCTTTAGCCTTTAACCACTCTGATCTTGTAAGTTTATGCACTTTCACCTTCTTCTTTCTGCTTAATTTCACATTGTCTCAAGAACAGTAAACCTTCATTGAGTCCATTTCTTGATTTGGGTCTTTCTGTGGCATCTCTAATACCAATATTTCTTGTGAATCTTTTGTTATTGTACTATGTTTTTGATTGATTTTAGTTCTTGATTTATAGGATACAATGTTCTGATTTAGTTCTAATCTCTTGTTCCTCTTTTTAGTTTGTTAGGGGAAATTCATGTTACAGTGTAATGGGTGACAAGGGGGATTCATGTTCAGGTTCTTGCTTGGTTATGTCTGTAGAAGGGAAGGAAAATTTTGGCCCAATTTTCTTTGGGGTTTCTTGTGCATTCTTTGCACTGAGGGTTTTGCCAGATTCTGATGAATCATGTGATGAGAATTGGTCAGAGATCAGGAATAAAATGCTTCAAGGAAGTGCCCAGTTGTTAGGGTTGCTTGTTTGGAGGATTCAAAAGGAAGAGGCTAATACTAGGATGTCTGATCTAACGTTTGAGCTCGAGAATGCGCGGGGAGAGATTGAAGAGCTGAAGAGACGACGAAGTGAGGATGCAAAGGCGAATGCGAAGGTTGTTGGGATTTATGCAGCTCAGGAGCAGTGCTGGTTTAATGAGAGGAAGAAACTCAGGCAGCATATTGGCGGTCTGATGCACGAGCTGAGAGTTCTCGGGGTGAAGAAGGACAAAACGGTTTCTGAATTGGACGATAAGTTGAGGGAAAACGAGGCTGCTTTGCAGTCGAAAGATAAGATGATCGAGGAAGCGGGACAGAAATGCAAGGAGCTCGAGGAAGAATTGAGGAAGGCCGAAAATGTTGCAGAAGAGCTGAGAAATGCTGCAAAGGTTGAAGCTCAAAAGCATGCCAGTGAGATTACAAAGCACAAGACCGCTTTCATCGAGCTCGTGTCAAGCCAGCGCCAGCTCGAAGCCGAGATGGGTCGTGCTGCTAGGCAAGCCGAGGCAGCTAAGGAGGAGTTCGATTCAGTATTGCAGCAAAAGGAGCAGTCGGTGTTGATGATGCAGAAGCTATCTATGGACCTCATTAAGGTGCGAAAGGACTTGGAACAGAAAGATCAGATCTTATCCGCCATGCTTCGAAAGTCCAAATTGGACACTGCAGAGAAACAAATGCTTCTGCAGGAAGTGAAGCTATCTAAATCCAAGAGAAAGCAGGCTGAGCTAGAGACAGAAAGATGGAAACTCCTTTCTGAGTCGAGGCACGAAAGGCTTTCGTTAAGAAATCTGTTGTCTAAACACGGAAATTCTAAGCTAGACGTGATTCCCAATGGTAAGGGGCTGCTCCCAAACGAGATTATGCCATCCAATTCTGGAAAGAACAGATTAAAGAAGATAGATTATCTTCTCGAGTACGAACAATCTGCATGTAGGAAAGATCCCGAACTCGTTTCTCCTCTAACTGACAACTATTTGACCAATGACAATGAAAGTAAGACTGCCACCATATCTCATTCTAATTGTTAAAATTCATATAAGTTCATTTCCCTTGTATCTATTATGATCTGCTAAAAAAGTTGTGGATTCTATGATTTTTGGATTTTCCTTCTTCGTTATGGTTTAAGATATTGACGATGCCTTAAAATCTTGTCTGCAGTATCTGTAGCTGATATTGAGCACTTGGAGAATTGGGTTCGATCCGAGGTTGAGAAATACAGGATTGCATTTGAGCAGAGGCATCACCTAGAAATTGAAGCTTTTGCAGAACAGTTGAGACTCAAGGATGAGAAGTTAGAAGCTTTTCGTTGGCGCCTACTTAGCATGGAAGTGGAGTCGAAGAGGCTTCGGACCCATTTTGAAGCTATGGATCAAGACCTGTCGCTACTGAGACAAGAGAACATGAGGTTGGAAGCAGTGCTCTTGAACCGGGAAGCAGAATTAAATTCCTTAAACGAGCGGCTGAGTGAATCAAAGGATGTCCCAGATTGTCAGAAGCCCCAAGATCAGGATACAATTTGGTCCAAAGTTAAGATTATAAAGAGAAAACCGGGGGAGAAAGAGCAAGGAATCAAGAAGGGCACCGAGGAAATCTGTGAGGAGGGTGAAATTACGAGAGATGAGAAAGGTACAGCAGTTAATCCTCCCAAGGACATCATATTGACACTAAAATATCCCGTAAAGGAGATTCAGGAAGAGGGCGCCTCGGTGGCCTTGCAGCCAAGTTCAACGGGAGAGGAAGATTTCAGCACAGACAGTGCTCGGGGTGCTGAAACATCAACTTCAGTAGACAATGCTGCAACTAAGATTAGCCCTGCGTGGAAGGTGAATCTTCAAGCTCTTGGTGTCTCGTGCAAGATCAAGATGCTGAAACAGCAATTTCTTGTGCTCGAGCGCTTGACAGGGAAGCAAGAACGCTGTGAAAATAGCGAAAGCAATGACAATGCACACTTCACTATGCAAGGATTCTATGCACTGATGTCTGTACTGAATAAGCAGGTTGCTCGATATGAGTCTCTTCAGGGAAAGATCGATGATCTTTGCAAGCGAATGGTAAGCTCCAATTCCAAAAAAAAAAAGTTTCTTTTTCGTTCATCCATTTGTAATTTGTTCATGATTGTAATCCATTTCTTTGTTTTCGGTTTTTAGCATGAAAACAATCTCGACAAAGCCTCTGAACGAATCAGCATTGCAAGAACAAAGGACCAGATCAAGATGCTGGAACACTTCCTCGAGGAAACATTTCAGCTGCAGAGATACATAGTGGCAACAGGACAGAAACTGATCGAAGTTCAGACAAAAGTTGCTTCGGGATTAGTTGGAGCCTTACAAGAGGTTGACAGGCCCGACTGCTTCGACATGAAGAGGTTTGCAGATAACATCAAAACTCTCTTCAAAGAAGTTCAGAGAGGCCTTGAAGTTAGGATAGCACGAATCATCGGAGATCTCGAAGGGACACTTGCTTGTGATGGCATGACACGATAGAAAATCAAAAAATCTCCCCAACTAGAAAACAAAACAAGTAAACAACCAACCTTTTTACCCTTTCTTTCTGCAAGCTTTTGGTGCACCTTCTGCAGAGCTATCTAAGATATATATATATCTGTAATTTTTGTATAGTGATTTTACCACCTGCAATAGGAATCTCTTTTCACAGTGTTCATATGAAATTCTTGATTTGGACACCAAACTAGTACTGTTACAGACATGACTACTTAAGTACAGATTAGCAATTCAGGCTATTATGAATCTCACATCGAAAAATAAGCGAGAAACATATAGGTTTATAACGTCATGATGGATTAGACTATCTAACTAATTGGATTCAGTCTCCTAGTTGAGTGACCTTGGCCCAATCTTAGATTATACTCCGTAACATGATATCAGAACTTGTTCGGTCTACTTTGTGTTCACCTGGTTGTTGTTTACATCTCAGTTGAGTGAAATTGGCCTAATCTTATATTATAACACGGGCAAACCAGAAAACCAATTCAATTATGATGTTATTTACCTGACTTAAGTAGAATCTTCATTGTTATATTATTTGCTAATGACAAACATCCAAAAGGGTTGATGCCTAAGGTAGTATTTGACTAGTGTGGGACTCTAGATGTAGGGTAGTAGTGTAGCATCAAGTTCTGTTGTTGATGTACCACTAAAGAAAGAATCAAAATCCTATTGTTGACAACATAGTACAAGCTAAAGATGACTTAGTTTTAATATGGGATGTGATTGGTTTTGGTGTTAGATTTTTAGCATTTAGCCCCAGACAGGCATGTGTTGGTGATCTTTTAAGGATATGGATTATGTTCCAAACATATTTTATAGTCAACCAACACAGATATGCCTGTGTTATGTTTTATGATAACGTTCAACTCATCAAAATAAACAACTAATACAATTATAATTTCGAAAAATCAACTCTTGTAAGGGAGTTGTGTTATGTTAAAGGGTTCTGAATCAAGTCTTCCTCATAGTAAGAGTTAAACTTTAGCGCCAAATTCAAAGTAGTTTTTATAGTACGAGCGTATGCCAAAAAACAAATGACGTTTTTAATCTTTAAGTTGTGACCGTGGTGTATATTTAATCTTTTTTTGGTGACGTGATGGATTTGATTCGTAAAATTTTTAACGAAACCCTAACATTAGAGATCAAATCCACCTATGATCTATTCTAAACCTTAATTTGGTTATTTTTATTTCCATTTTTAATTTCCTATTCCCCATTCTTTGTTTTCAAATTAGAAAAATGTACAAATAAAAATATTTTCTCGTTTTTTCATTCTTCGAAAAAATAAGTATTTTTTCTGTTAATAAACACAAAATTGTCATTTCTCCATTAATCTTTTTTTTTTCTTTTGGTTTTCTCTTTTGACTAATCAATAAAGTTACATGGTGAGAATACATTCTATTAGAAGTACCAATAATATGTTTTCTTGTGAAGCATATTGAATTGGAATTAAATTTTTTTTTTTTTGAAGAAAATGAATTTGAATTAAATAGGCATGGACCATAGCAAGAGAAAATTGAAGTGCATTAAATGCATATATGACCCATGGCCATGGTGGAGGCTCCATAGATCAAATGCACAGTGCTCTTCACATGGTTTATTTGGACTTTTGATCATCTTTCTCCTTCTAGCTAGTTGCTCCTAATCTTATCTACCTAATAACTTTGCACCCAAACTTAAGAGTCTCTCACTACTTTTGTCGAAAAACTAGTGGATGAGGTAAATTACAGAATGTGTCTCAACTAACCTACATATCCCCAATTCATGCCTCCCATCTTTGTCCTATAGGCCTTTAATTCATAACTCATCTGAGCTATTTTAGATTAATTAACCAGTTGAGTTGTGGCCGAACAATTGTTATCTACATGATAATAATGTTGAGTGGAACAGACATAAATGCATTAGCTATTAAGGAAAAAGAAAGAAAGATGTGACAAAACATCAACAAATTTAGTTGATTTAGGTATGAGAATAGATGGGAGGTGGGGGCAGTGTTAATATACCTACCCTATAATTTAATTTATATTCACAAATTTACCACTTATTCTCGACATTAATCCAATAATAATAACGTTATACGAATTAAGTAGTCGAGTCAAGATAAGTCGTTACATTGTATAATAGAAGTATTATTTAAACAAGTCAATAGTTAATAATTCCAGTATAATAGTTCGTTTCTTATTATAAATGAGCTTGGAATGCTCTTATTTAGTTGGTAATAATGTAGATGAAGTGAAATTAGAATCATGTAACATGTGAAAGAAATCCTCTATTTATACTGACGAAGTAAAGAGTAGCACGCTAAAGATTTGTTGCTAATGAAATCGATGTTGCATTTTGCTACTAAATGATCAAGTGAATCATGCCACATGATGGTTGCTAATGCGGAGATTGGTGGAAGATGTGACATTTTCTTCCAACAATAATGCTTGACCTCAAGATCAGACATTCGACCTCTGAGACAAGAAAATGCGTGCAGGCCCATGATATCACCTATCAAGTTTATTGGATCAATAAAGTTGTCTTAGGTTGAATTTATCCCTACAATACTTTCTCACTTTTAAAAGTGAGTCCTATATTCACATCATTACATTTGCAATTCATTCACTATTTTTTTACATCCCTCTAAACGCTCATACACCCTGCAACTACTAGTAAAATAAAATTTATGAACTTATTTTTTATTAATTGACTAATTTAATTGTACCTGGACACAATGTGTCATTTTTGTTTCATTATTTTGCAGACAGAAATATTAAATGAGAAATAATGCTAAATTATTAACAAATTTGCCGGCTCTCCATCAAATCTCAAATTTAAAATAAATATTTTGAAATTCATTTACAAGTCCTTTTCAATATTTATTATCTTACAATAACAACGCCACTGCACCACCACCCACCAAGGTGACTGATTTGTTTTAACTGTTAGAATATTTGAATAGGATTCATCGTTTTATTATGTTAAATTTTTAGTTATAATTTAAATATTGCTATGAAATCTTGATTTTTATGAGTCAAGTAATACAAAAGAACCAACCGGATTAATTAGACATTTAGCTTGATAATTATAATATTTCAAGTAATATATGTATTTTACTCATGGTATTATCATGGTATGCTTTGTAGACATTCTATGGTAGCTAATAGATATAGAGTATAATTTTTTTTAAAGTCATATAAACAATGATTAGTCAAGGGTGACCACAAGTAATTTTTAGATGAGAAAAAGATTATTGTATAATTTCATTTGAGTATTTTTGTAATGAGAAATGCTATGTTTTCTGTTAAACTTTTATTTAATGTGACATTATATATAAGACTGTATTAAAAACATTTATTTTTATTAACTAACATTGAATTAGTTGATCTTGAGATTTTTTTTTTTAAAAAAAATCAATAATGACACATCATGGTAATTTTATGAGCTGAGAGAAATATAACATAATTATTTTCTAATAGAATCTTCTGTAAATCAATATATATGAAAGTGGGAGTTTACTTTTTGCAACACTGATCACAAGACTAACTAAAAATTTGTTGGTAAAATTTAATTTTTACTTGAAGGACTTGCCCAAAAACTTTCAACATAACTGACATATATTTCAACATTGAAGGTGCATTAGTGACTCGTTTACTATGTGACATGTTTTCATTGGATCACACTTTCTATTTATGTTCTTTTCACATCATAATCGGGTCATGAAATTTTACTTTATTATTTTCCGTTGACTAATTCATGCTGTCGAAGTATGGCCCGCGGTATAATAGGAGGGCAGTTTTGTTATTTTACTCGCCCGTCAAAGGTATCCGTTAGGACCGTTACTTGGCTCGTGAATAAGAAGCGCCAGGAGCGTTTTGCACCTTCTCAGTCCCATGTCCATTTCGCTTCTCTGATCAATCAAATTCCATTTAAAGGTAGCGGAATTGATCGGCGATGAGGTAGGGTTTTGAGTTTTGACGATTATGGCTTTTTCCGACGAGGATTACGAGCCAAAGTCTACTCCAAAGCTCTCTCTGACTAAGTTTCCGATTAGCAAGCCTAGAGTACCGCTAGCCGCACTCACGCCGCCGCTCCACGCGCCGGTCTCTATACCGTTTTTATGGGAGGAAGCCCCGGGAAAGCCGAGAACCTCCGCCGAAGCATCGCCGCCGCCGCTGCGGAACTCGAAGACGGTGTGCCGGAGCCTCGACTTGCCTCCTAGGTTGCTGAACAATGAATCGGGTAAAATGACCACCACGCCCTCGCCTACCACTGTGCTGGACTGGCCGGACGTCGGCCGATCGTCTCTCTCGTCGTTCTCGTCGTTCCGAAGCCTCGAGGAAGGCCTCGTCAGGCTCCGAAGGAGAGAGAGCAAAGAGCGATCGTCATCGCCTCCATGGGAAAGCTCCAAGGAGAATGCAAGGGTTTGCAAGGGCAGCTTTGACTTTTCCTACTCCGTAACGGACTCCAATTCTTACGGTAAGAAGAAGTTCGCAAGGGTTAGAAGAAGAAGCAGCTTCCTCAATTTCTCACGTAGCAGTTCCAGTCTTTTGGTAAGTCAATATCGATTAGTTTTATTGATTCTAGTTGATTGGATTAATAACTTAATAACATCAAACCTTTAAGTTTAATTCTCGGTAAAAGTAGTTTATTATTAGTTGGAAAAAGTGTCAAATAGGCCACTCAACTTATCGCTTTTGTGCAATTGGGCCATTCAACTTAAAAAGTGTGTCAATTCAACCATCAAACAAACAAAATTTGTGCAATTTGACCATTTCTACAAAATTTTTAATTCAATTTGAGTTAAAAACATTTCAATATTGACTCCCAACTAGTATGGTAGAAGAAAATGCCACTCTTAATACATATATGTTAGTAATATAATTGGATTTTACCAAAAAATTTTTGTAAAAATGGTCTAATTGCACAAATTTTGCTTGTTTAATGGTTGAATTACACACTTTTTAAGTTCAATGGCCCAATTGCACAAAAGCAATAAGTTGAGTGGCCTATTTGACACTTTTTCCTTATTAGTTTTCTCCGTTTGAATGTGAAGATTTATCTGATCTCTTTGTTGTTTCAAGCAGTTTTTTCCGAAATAAAAAATTTATTGATGTTTATATTATCGATGATCAATTGCAGGCAAGCATTTGTGAAAGTTTTAAGCAGGCGGTTCCGCGGAGGTGGAGACAAGAACATATGAGACGAGTCGGCTGAAATCTGAATCTTTGTGGTGGTCTGATCAATCTGAGCGAATTGAAAATTTCGTGTTTTTTCCACTTTAATTGGTTCATAGACTCTACTATGAATCAACCTCTAGTTTCGTTTATATATACTTGCCACACTTCAAAATGGACTCAGCATCTTGTTAATAGTATATGTTATTGGGAGAGTTGATATTGGCATTGATAGTATTGATTATTAGTATCCTTGACTATATCGGTATTGCAGAAAAGTTAGTATATTTACGTTTTTGTTTATATTCATGTGCACTTTAAACTTATTTGGTAGTACACATTATACTAAGTCAATATTATATGTTTACACATATTTTATGTACAAAAATAATATACTTTTAATTTATTAAAAATGTACTTTTTATTTAAGGATCATGGTCCATGCAATAATGATTGGATGAGAATGAAGTCAAGTAATTTGTAGGCCTAATAGAGCTAGTCAAAATAGGCCACAAGTAAACTTAGTAGAACCGGTAGGGAAGATAAGCCCAGCAAATGTTATAATTGGGCTTCCTTATATCCGGTCCATGGATGGGATTGTCAAGTGCTACATGAAATTTTATTAAGAAAATCTTATTTATATCATTTTTTGGCTATAGTTTTATATCAATTTGATGTGCCTTGTAACATATAATATTGTTATCGGCTAATTTAGAGGTGTGAAGATGGATCAACTTGAACAACAATCAGTATGTAAATTGTGATGTCCATGGTATAACTATTGTGTTGATCCATTTGGAGCCAAAATTTAACGGGCCTAAAATGTAATAGTCCAAATTATTTTTTACTTGAGCTAAATGGGCTTAAATTGGCTGAGCCCATTTTGATAGCTCTATTGGGTATCTATGGATTACTTTTTTTAAAAAATAAAATAAAATAAATTCAAGACGGGTACATACACTAATCCAATTTTTTTTGAATACTATTTACTCTATTACAATGTAGTATCTGTCAATATTGACTCCACTGAGGCTCGAACCCACCACCTCCCTTATAAAGGGAGGGATTTGATGCCACTGAACCACAAGGTCCTTGGCTCTACACTAATCCATACAATCTGACAAAGAAACACGACTCCCGGACAAGGATATTGGGAAGCTAGTTCGCAGATCGTTTAGCAAACCTAATGATAATGTGATTAAAACTAAGGCATGCAGCAAGTTTGGGCTGCTACACAGTTCACTAAGGCATGCAGAATTGTTTCACTAAGTTGAAGCAATTGTTATACCATCTATTTCTTTTTGTTTTTTTAAAAAAAAAAGAATGGAATTTGTGAATTTGAAATTGTGTATTTTTAGTATTGAAATTATGAACTTTTAAAATGTAAATTTTGAAATTTTAAACTCGGATCCACATAATAATTTGCCGAGCTCAAGCAAATCTGACAGATATTGGAACAATTGACCCTTTTAGCAATAAGAAGATCAGCAGTAGGAAGAAATATAGAAAATGTCGAAAATTCAAACATAAAGCTGGAATAGCTCAGTTGGTTAGAGCGTGTGGCTGTTAACCACAAGGTCGGAGGTTCAAGCCCTCCTTCTAGCGTTTATTTAACTGCTGTTAACCTTTTCATCCAATATGAGTTGATCAAATACAATTTTTTTTCCACTCAAGTTGCATTTCTGTCTGTAATATATTTTAAAACATTCTCTCAATCATATTATATGTTCACTAGTCACTACACTCTTTCTGAATATATATCAAATCAAAATATGTGTACTCAATTTCTTTATCCTACAATTAAAACAAATTGAATCTAATATATAATATATAAGTGTTTGTATTGACAGTAAATGAATTAATATAAATTTAAATTAAATTGTGTTAATCAAATTAGACACTACAAATGAGTTGTAGGAATACTAACTTGTACCTAATAGTAACAACAACAATTGGAGTTTTAGGTAGGATTTTTGAGTGCCACCAAGGGAAGATAGAAGGAGATGGAGAGGGGGAAAAAAAGTTGACAACTTCTTTTAAACGCCAATGTGAGCTACAATTTGTTATTTTTTTTTCCTTGATCAAAGTTGCCAAAACAATCCATTTCGTCCGACCTGAAATCTCCCGGCAGCTGTCCCACCCAAAGAGGTGCCTACAATTCAGCGATGTGATTAGACAATTAGGTTGTGTTCGACAGTGAAAATCCTGGATACACCAAAAAAAAAACCTTCTCTCTCCTCTCTTATTCAAGTAGAAAAAACGTATAAAAAACTCACAACAAAATTCGGATTGAAAATGGTCTAAAAAATTAAAAGTTCAATTCTTGCTAATATATCTAAGACAAATTTACCGCTCATGATCTTACTAATATGATTTACTTTTCTTGTGTAATTTATAAATCATTACACATAATTAAAATTTACTCCGATCCATATATAATATAGGTAAATTTTCTTTTACCATCTAAACAAAAAAGAAAAAAGAAAAGTTTACTAGTTAATATTTGTCACATGAGAGAAGGACAGGAAATCATTCTGATGGGGTGGGGTTGACAGTCCGCCATTCACGGCGTAAAGGAAATTATTATAAGTATTGGAAAGAGACAAAGGGCAAAACGAAATGAAGCTCAAGAGGAAAAAGCTTGATTGATGGAGGGTTAGTGGTGGCCCATTTTCACACACCTTCTCATACTCTAATCACTATACTATGGAAATTAACTAATGTTTTGGTTTAGGATAATAATAATAATAATAATAATAATTAAAGCGATTGAGTCAGTCTATCCCTAATTATCAATTAGGTAGGAGTAAAAGTGAAGTGATAGCTTTTTCAACAATAATTAAAAGTTGAAATTAAACTGTATATTTATTATTTATATATTATATACTTAATAGAGTTATAATAAATAGAGATGTAGTTGTAACTATTGATTTGTTGAAGTGATCATTTTTAGTAAGTAAAATGTTGGAACTTGGATGAATATGAATAGGAGTTTTTTTTTTTTTTTTTTTTTTTTTAAATTTTTTTTAAT
>NC_044927.1:27453712-27476483 GCF_003576645.1 Ipomoea triloba
TTTTTTTTTTTTTTTTTTTTTTTAAATCTTGTTTAATGTATTTTGTTAAGCGATTACTCTAATTAGTGAATAAAATTGTCCATGAATAAAACATATGCTCCGTAGTATTTTCTTTAATCCCTTAAGATGTGTGTAAAAATGTAAATGTGACAACCAATTCGGGTCGGGTTGAATATTAATATCTGAAATCTTCTTAAAAAAAGGGAGTGTGATGATGTCTGGTCAACCGTGGAAGTGTGATCGGCGAGCATTACATGATTGGCGTGTTGGCCGGAGATATGACTTAGGAGGGTTTTGAGGTCAAATGATGTCGACGCCTATCCTTTGCGACCCGGAACTGAAACCTATTCGATTGCGGCCTTGCGGGCTCCGGGTTGGTAAAGCAGGTGAGTAAAAAAACATTTCTTTCATATTATTTTCAACATTTTAAATTGAATCCAATGTTGTAGATTGTTATTTGTGACATGACATTATTGTTAGAATGTAATGGCGCCTTGTTTGAATGATCTTCTCCACCATTACGGCTTCCCTGGGTGCAAAAGGGTAAGACTTTGTTTGGCAATAAGTGATTAGCAGATAGTTGATTGTTTTAGCGAGTTTGATCACTAGACTAAATCAATATTGGTCTAATAATTGTACAATATTGAATATAAAATTTAAATTAATTTTATTATGATACTGAAATATCAAATATGAATTGAAGAATTTCTTCCATGCATTAAATCACTCATATAGGACTACTCCCATAGCACTCAATTGGTGTCTCTACTCTCCAGTCTCTTCATTGTTCTGCCATCTTCACACTCAATATTAAAAGCTTTGTCCTTCACAACTTAGATAGAAAGAAAAAAAAAACAGAGTCTCTCTACAAAATTAAATGTTGTTATTTTACCTCACCTGCTTGTGTAATAAAGAATCTAGCTGCCTAGACATTGGCAGAGGGGGTCATTGAATTCCAGTATTTAAATATTGTGAAATGAAGATGCAGGAAAATAGGGAGGGGCCCACAGAAACAGGCAATGATTAGAAACGGGAAAAGAGATTTTGGGTGGGTGATTGCAACCAAGAGAATGAGAATGAGACCACACAGTTCCACTGGTAGTATGCTTTCTTTTCTTGTGTGATTTTAATCGATAAAAAAGTTTAAATGTGCATTAGATAAATTTCATTTTGTGATTTTAATCGGTAAATAAGTTTAAATTATTTATAATTGATTAATTCAAACTTAGAATGTCAATAAGTCGTTTCTACTAAGAGTTGAATATTGTAATTTATTAAGTTAATAATCCGATCAATTTAGTAAGAATTTCTTTTGATTGTTTGCTTTTCTGAGCAGCAGACGTGCTAGCCTTGATGCACGGCTGTCCCCATTTTCTTCTTCTCTTTTGCCCCTTTTTTTCATCAGACAACCTCTCTCCACTCATCTTTGTCTTTGCATTCCTAGTCCTCAAAAAATCAGAAAACCAAAAAGAAAAGCCTTATGCTTGTCGTTTTCCTTTTGATTTAGTCAAAATTCTTGAAACCAAGCCGCTCAACTTGTCATGTCTATTTGGTTTTCATTATTAATCCCCCTATTTTTGGTCTCCACTTACTCATGCTTCTTGAATCCCACTGAAGTGGGTTCCTGTTTACTTGTTCTCTAGCCATTATTAAGAATTTCAAATTGGTTTCTTTTTATTTGTTCCTCAGTGCTTCAAATCCCACTGTCTTGGCTGCTCAAGAAAGCCAAAGAAAATCTGAAATTTGCCAGAGGTCAGCTCTTGTCTTCATCTATAAGCTATATGGTTGCCAATTTTGCTTTAAAGTTCTCTCTTTTTTTTTGGTGGTAATTCTGTTTTCTTAAATATTGGGTTTTTAAATGAAAGATTGCAGCTTTTTGTATGGGTTTTGTGGAGGTATATACTGACATACTGTAGTGATTTGTTTCCTAGTAGAATGCGAACTTGTTGGTGAAGGTATTGGCATTTTCAAAAAATGACAGTTCTGAAGTTTAATAGTTTTTTAAATCTGGGATATTCTCAGTGATAGTGAAAAGGCATTATCTTGATTCTTGACTTCATATTTTCTGAATTTCTTGTTGTCCTTGTCTGGTTTAAACTGTTATTGTTGGCTTGTTCTTTATTTTATTACCTTAATGTTTTAAGGTTTGAACTAGGATTATTATAAGTTAATTATGCTGTTTGCAGAGGAAAAAAAAAGAAGGAATTATTATTGTTTGTAAATCAGTTGATTAGTTAAAAAGTTTCTATTGAAGTATTTATTGTTTCCAGATTAGTTGCTAACTGCTGGTTTTAGTTAAGAAGACCATTTCTTTCTCTTTTTTCTGGGTTGGGTACATCAACTGGGATTGCCCTAAATTGTCATTTATTAGTGTTAAATATTGGAGGGTAATTTGTGATGGTAGTTGCAGGATAAGGACATTGTACCAATTGCTACTAAATGGAGACCTTAACTACCACTGCAATGCCCTTCCCTCGAGAGCCAGCAAATTATGACGAGGTATCAATGCAGCAAAGCGTGCTGTTCTCCGACAGTCTTAAGGTACTTTTATTCGCTGTTCGGTTTATGTTTCACTTTCTCGTGGTTCTCAGTGGTTGGTTTTCTTCTTTCGGTGAAGTTAGGAGGCACTAATTTGGGTCGTAAATGGTGAATAGATCATCGTTAATGCTGCTATCTGGGAAAGAATTTGTTTGCAACTCTTGCAAAAGAGTCCTTAGTGGCATGCTTTAATAGCATTCAATCTGTGTTCTTGATCATTTTCACTCTTAGTATGAATCTAGATATCAAAGAAATGATAAAAATGGAGGATGTTTACTTTCTATACTTTTCAAAAGTCGGACTTCCAAACTACTGGCTTATTTAGCAAAGGAATTATTCAAACCCTTTAGTATTGTTGTTGCTAATATCCTTATTGTAAGAATGATCGTCCTTGCAATTTGTACTTTTCAGGACTTGAAGAATCTCAGGAAACAACTGTACTCTGCAGCTGAATATTTTGAGTTATCGTACTCCAACGATGACCAAAAACATGTGTGAGTCAACTGTTTAACTTTGCTGAAGGTCCCGTTTTCCCCCTTCTTGCTCGACCTCTAGTACTTGTTTTGATTCTAGTTTTCTTTACATACAGAGTGGTAAATACATTGAAAGATTATGCCATTAAAGCTCTTGTGAACACTGTCGATCATTTGGGCTCTGTGACTTTTAAGGTCAATGATCTATTAGACGAAAAAGTAGATGAAGTTTCTGGAACTGAACTTCGGGTATCTTCCATTGAGCAGGTGATAGCGATTTCTTTGTTCGTTCTTTTTGCTTTCTGAGAACCATATGTATATGTTCTGTGGAAAGAGTAACTGTCTTGCTAGTGCCTTTTTAGTGTCAATATGTGCTTAAAATGCTGAGATTTTTAGTTTCTTTAACATTATGGTTTCTTTCATCGTTGTTTAGAGACTAAGGTCGTGCCAGGGATATATTGATCGTGAGGGTTTTTCACAGCAATCGTTAGTTATAAATACTCCTAAGTACCATAAACGATACATCTTGCCAGGTAATCGTTATTTTACTCTCTTACATTTATTTGAGAAGACAATTTCAGACATTAAAATGATCTCTCGATTTCCTTTCTTAGTTGGTGAAGCCTTGCGTGGTCTTGATGCAGAAGATGACTGGAATCAGTTTCGAAATGGTAGAATGCTGGATCCTTTAGTTTCTTCTTCTGTTTTTTCTCCCGTCTAGTTGATAACATCAACGTGATTATGAACTGATATTTCTTTGCAGCTGTTCGTGCAACGATTACAGAAGCTCCATCATCTGCAGTTGTGTAAGTAGCGAGTATGTTTAGTTTATAAAACTGGTAACTCGAGTCATCAATAACTAACGTGTTGAAAGGTGCATGGTTGCAGAAAAGGGCGCTCTCTATCACCTTCTCCACGACTTTCTCACCAACAACCTCGTGATTTCTCATTCTCAAAGTCCATGCCAAGAAGAGAACTAGGTTTGTTCCCCGCTTCTTCTTGCATTGTTATTTCCTTCTCTTACCTTGCGTTCTACTATAGACCAAATGGCGTTGGCTATATATTTGTTGTTCTTTGTTTCATGTGTTCTCTTTTGATGGATCAGAGAAGCGGACAGTGTCACCACACCGTTTTCCTCTTCTACGAACAGCATCTTTCGCCGGCAGGTCCACTACGCCTAAAACTTCTCGCCCAACCACACCAAAAGGCTCCCGGTCAACCACCCCAAATTCAAGTCGACCAACCACTCCAAACCCCAGACGCCTGGTAAAATTCTCGGACCTTTTCTTCATTTCTATGATGTAAAAATCTACCAATACCTGTTTACTCGGAGCTCAATATCTGGAATTTACGATTCTTGGATACTTTTTGGTGGAGCAGTATCCTGCAGAGCCTCGCAAATCAGCTTCAATGCGGCTCCATGCTGAAAAAGAAATACGAAGAGATTCCGATGACAACCCCAGCAAAAGTAAACGCCTTCTTAAAGCTCTGCTTAGCCGACGCAAATCAAAGAAAGATGAAGTGCTATATACATACCTCGATGAATACTGATGATACAACTATACAAGATCAATACAATCCCTTTAAGCAAAGAAGAAACTCGGGAATGCTCCCTTCACTCAAATTCATCATGATTTTGCAGTGTTACAGAGTATATTACCATTACTTTTTCCTGATTGGGCAAATGCAATGTCATGTGTTCTTGATATAGTGATATGAAATACATTTCAAAGTCCACTACAATGTATCCTTGAAAATGTGTTTACTAGTAGAGTTATGAGGTGTAATGTTGATTGTGATGAAGAAGATATGTATAAACAGTACAATTGCAGAACTTTTCATTGTTGTCAAAGCAAATGTTCAACACAGTTGTAAATAATACTCTTTTATTTTTGGGTGACGAGAGAAATCCACAGCCACTACCCGACAGTATACATTGGCCACAGGGTAAACTCCCGCCTTGAAATTGCTAGACATGTAAATAATACTCCTTTTATATTCAGTAATTGCTAGAAAACTAAATCAAACATTTCATACATGTACTTTGAGTTGCAAGAAAAACCCCACAAGAATGCGAGATTTCCTTGGAGCTATGTAAATCCATCGAACACTAAACTATGGGGTTTCATAATGCATTAAACAATAGTACAATACAAGAAGCCATCAGCAATAAAAACCATAAAGTAGCCAACTCGTGTCCAACAATGTCGAGTGTATCTATCATACTTCTATAACTGGACCAAATTCTTCAATGGTTTTAGCGGCAAGTGTAAGAACATCTACAAAAGCACTAAATGATGCACGAAGAAACCTAGCTTCCGTGGCCTCAAAATGCCTGCCAACAGAACGGGGAAGAGTTGGATTACAAAAATTTACACTAATGGCATAGAATATTCACAAGCATAAACCAAAACAAACCAAATTATGGTCTAATTTTCAGTTAACATAAGATGTGGTCTCATAGCTTAAAATTTATGTCCCAATCACTTTCTGGAGTTTAGAATGTGCAACATCAATGATGACTACACAGTATCATAACAACCGAACAAACAAGCACAAGTTTTGCATAAAAGGAATTTTATAAGCTCATTGCCACAAATTTGTCTTAAAAATTAGTATGCACAAAGATTATAGACTACAAAATTACGTAGAAACGAGTCTTGTAACAGAACAAATTACAAAGTTAAGTAGATATGCTGGTATGATAATATAACAGATTAACAAGTTACAATTGAATCATGTGCTCCATCCAACTAAAAGCCTAAGCTGATAGTTGGACTGCACATATTATATTTATGCTCACAGTTACATGTTCGATATGTAGAGATTCAATGCAGACGAGTAAGAGCGAGTACTCACACTAAAAGCTTCCCATCTGAAGCCGACATTACCCTTTTCACCTTATCAGGCTGCAACTGCAATTGAAATTAAAATCGCAGCAAAAATCAAGTTTTCAGTCATAATACAAGCAAACAAAGCTTTATATTATGAATCAAAATAAAGTTATCATGATAGTGAAATCCTACCTCCTTATCAACAGACAAAGCTGTATAGATAATTTGAGCATGTTCTTGAGATCCAAGATTTACTTCCAATTCACTGCACACCACACAGCAACTCATAAACCCATAGTGTTAACAGATAAGAATATCACCATTGCAATGGTAAGTTACAGCCAATCCTTAAATCAACATTTTGGGACAAGAAATTGCAAAAAAGGACAAAAGACATGAACTTTTATATTCCATTTGAGCTCTGGGAAAGGCAAGAAAATCGCAAAACTGCAAACAAAAAACAAAAAGACAGGAACTTTTCCATACATTCAAACAAAGAACACAGAAAAATCAGATTTTTGCAATACATTCTTGATTACGCTAGCATATATAAATAGCACAAAGTGAGAGAGAGAGTTTACCAGCTGAATTCCCATTTCGACTGGGCTTCTGTTGTCGCTGCCATGTCTGAACTCTGAAACAAGCAACAACGGCTTTGGGGGAGGCAAGAATAGGGTTTTTGGCTTTAAAAAAAAAACCTACCGTGCATTAAACCGGGTCCACTGTTTTTTTTTCCTCGGTTCTGCTTTTGATTTTCACATTTATAAAAAAAAAGTCATTTTCATTTTTGGTCCTACTATTATTCGAGCATTGTCAATTTTAGTTCACTTCATTAATTTTTGTCACATTGCGACCAGTCTTATTTAGTCCTAACCACTTTTAATCCACCCTTAAAATTTTCGTCAAATGACCGTCCAAAACATGGGTATTTTTTATCTTTTCATGCTTTGGTCATCTCCTTGACCCTTTGTAGTGATTTTCATTACACATTTTCATCCAATGAAGAGGCCAGCGAAAGCCATGTGAGCCACATTACAAAGCCATGGCTTTCGCCAAACCTCTTCATTGGATGAAAATGTGTAAGGAAAACCACTGCAAAGGGTAAATGAGATGATCAAAGCATGAAAAGACCAAAATACCCCTGTTTTGGACGGTTATTTGACAAAAAATTTTAACGGTGGACTAAAAGTGGCAAGGACTAAATAAGACTGTCCGCAATGTGGCAAAAAATAATGAAGTGGATTAAAATTGGCAATGCCCTAATAACAGTAGGACCAAAAATAAAAATGACTCTAAAAAAAATTCTGAAACACGTAAATTAAGAAATATTGCAGTAGGAATTAGACGCTAGTCAAGTGCTAGAGGAATGCCGGGCGCCAAAACTACTTAGAAAAAACAGTGCATGTGTGTGGGTGTATGTCAAAATATATATATATAGAGACATCACACACACAGATAACAAGGTCGACTTGGCCGAGTTAACTTGACTTCTCAGTTGAAATCAGCTGAGTTCATTGCCAACTTGGTCAAATTGGACACTTAGCCTGGTGCTTAGGGGTAATTTACCTCAGAAGCGCCTAGTGTCCAGGTTGATTTTTACCACAGTAGAGGTCACTATCCAACCTCACCTTGTGACTCTAACCAGTGACGACAGTAGAGGTCACTATCCAACATCACCTTGTGACTCTAACCAGTGACGTATCTAGGATTTCGGTTGAGGGGGGGCGAAGAAGCAAAGATTAAATTCAAAAATGTTTTTTGAGTACTACTGACTGTATTACAGTGTAATATATGTTCATAACTACTTTCTAAACCTATTGAAGCACAAAGAGTCATCAACAGTCGCCTCCACTGAGGCTCGAACTCACTCTTTTCCATGTGGGAGTGTAAACCGAGTGCCACAAGGTTCAAATACAAATATCAAATACGAATAAATTCTTAAATTACAAAATACATTATAAATAATGTTTGATATAAGCGGAAAATAAAACGCATCAAAACTTTATAAAAATATGCATAACGCTATATAAAATATAATTAATTTGATAAATTAATTCAAATAGAAAACACATTATAAATTATACATCTTATCATTAATATATATACATATTGAAAAAGCAATGAAGAAAGCTATATGTATGTAGACAATTGAAAAGTTTTGGAACTAGGATTCGAACCCTTGCCATTTTCTAAACAAAACCGCACGCTTACCAACTCTGCAAGCATTTCAATTGTTAACTTTCATCTGTTTTCATATATTTATATATAAAACATGTACTATATATACACATATACATACAAAGGCTATATATGGGGTGGGGGTGGGGTGAGTGGGGGCAGCTGCCCCCTCAGTGACTCTAACCAGTAAAGGACCATAAAGAAGTAAACCAACTTTAAGCTATTATGACCAGTTTACTAACCGAACATGTAATCTTATGATTACTAGGTCAACCAATTTGGCTGAATTGCTCAATATATATATATATATATTTTTTGAGAATAACTCAATATTTGTTTATTACTAAGAGTGCAACAATTGGTTTTTCGTATTTCACGGGATGATCATCCCTTGACTCTTTTATGTTGTCGTGTCTGCTTCAATTTCTGTGCGAAGAGTTTAAGCCAATCAGAATATTCCTGTGGCATATAGTATATTACCCATCTTGGCCCAGCAACATTGCTATATTATTGATTGCTTGCCAGGAAACAATGGCCATAATTCTCTACCTTTGCTCAGTGTTCACCCAACAATCTTTCCTTCCTTTTCTTGAAAACTTGAAAGCTTTCCTATCTATCATGGCTGCTCTCAACACTCTAATCCAGCTTCGAGTCAAGTCGTGTTTGCAGAGTTCTCTTTAACACGACACAAACCTTTGATTTTGCAACAGATGTGTTTGTAGAGTTCTCTTTAACATGGCACATAACATTCGATTTTGCAATAAATGTGTTTGCAGAGTTTTCTTTAACATGCACATAACTTTAATTTTGATTTTGCAACAGATGTGTCTGCAGAGTTCTCTTTAACATGACACATGACCTTCGATTCTGCAACAGATTAGCAGCTCATTTATCGTCTGTTCCAAGCTATTGGGTCGAAAATGGAATAGTTTAAGATCAGATCCTGCTAACAGAACTGGTGAGTTGAATTCTTTACCCATTTTTGCTGTTTTTTAATCTATGATATTTGTTTTTCATGCATGTTGTTCTGATGATCTGTTAGTTTTGTTCTGCAAGAGCACAGATAAAAGATCTTAGATTTGTTGTCTAAAACTTTCAGCCAAGGTTTCAGATTGCTTTCTGGTTCATGTTTTCTGCTTAGATTTGATTGGAATTGTACATGTATCAAACTGTCTGCAAAAGAACTTGACTTTAGCACGTTTATGTTATCACATCTCAAGAAATAATCTCACGGGATAAAGACTAATTCAACCTGTTCTTGGTTGAACTTTGTCCTTCCACCCGAACCAACATCTTTTGATAACAAACTTGTTTAATTTAAACATGAATACTAATACTAATGTTGGCTCCCATTAGTATACAACTTTCTGAACATTAACTAGGAGTTCTAGACAGCCAAAATGTTTCAAATTAAGGTTCTCAGACACTGAAAATTTCAGTATAATACAGATTTTCTTCAAAGAATAGTGACTAGTATCATCAAACAACACACATTAGTGAGAGAAGACATCCCATTTTATGCTGGGCTTCATATCCAGCTTCTTTGTTTGTTTCTCTTAGAATCGCCCCTTCACACGAGTGTCATACTTTCATTAGTTGCTACTACCATTCTCGTCTCTGTGTCATGTTATACAATTATGTTGGTAGGGATCAATCTGGGTAGATCCGGGGGAAAAAAGAGGGCGAAAACGAGATTCTTGAGTTAAGACTAGCCACGTTACTGAGAGACAATAAATAGAGAAAACGCCCTGCAAAAGGAAGGGACGAACAATCAAAATTCAGTTCTAGAACTGATACTGGGTTGAGTGGTGACTTTGAAAGCTTCTAAAGAATGAATTACTTACCAGTGTGGCTTTGCCTCGTAAGCTTTCATGTGAGGGTAGCTCCGATTCTCACTGTTTTTGCTGGTTTTAAACTCTTCAATGCTCTTTTTGTGTGCTCAAATGCTAGTAGAAATAGGCCAAAAATGAAAAGGAGAAACACTTGGAGCCTCTCTATTACATAAAACATGAAAGATTTTCCGCTTGGTCTAGTAATTGACAACCGAGTAACCTTCCATCCTGACAATTTACCGTTAAAAGAAAAATATGACCAAAGGTATTATTATGTGTACAAGATTCAGAAGCAACATTGTCTCAAAGAAAAAAAAATTAGGGCATTTAGAAGATTAAAACAGATGCTACTTACCAGTAGGTTCCTCGGACAAATTTGTCCAGTCTAATGCATTAATATTGCTTTCCGAAGCCTTGATCAGCTCAAGAAGTGCTTCGTTCACCTGAATTTTCCAACGTAACTTCATTTAGGCATCATCCTCAAATCTCAATAGTTGCATACTTGCATATGGTAAAATAGCCGAGCAACAGACATATAGAATATCTAGGAACTATTCTCATTGCTAGATGGAAACACACAGACCACTAAAGTCAGTTTCAATGACAGTTTTTCCCACCCTTCCTCTGGGTGTAGGAGGAAAGGCGGGGATACTTCTAATTAACGTCCCAATTATTTTGAATATTTAGCTTCAGTGTATTAAAGCTTTGAAAGCAAGAATCTGTTTTCCAAGATGTGTCATTCCATAAGAATAGCATTGGTCATCTTTGAAAAGACGCAACCACTACCCTAGTGTGTGGACTGGGTAAACCCTGCCTCGGGACTCTAGCCGGCAAAGGACCCGAGGAAACTGTAGGCCGCTCCCGCTAGTCTAACTTGTAACTTTGTGGTACAAGTCAACAGTTTAACCAAATTGGCTGGAATTGCCCCCTTTATGTGGCCTTTTTAGCATCATTAAATGACATTAACGATCCAATAATGAGACTTTCCGTAATAATACATATATTTCATGAAAGCTTGCATTAAACTCCAGTCTTCCAAGAAGTCACTTTAAATCAGCATAGTTATAGTGTTATATCACATTTTTTGACTACCTGAGCGGCATAATAGTTGCTACGAGTGCTAACACTTAGAAGATGTTTACCTCTTCGGTCCTTTCATGGCTCACGAGATGTCCTCCATGAAGTTCTACCATTCTAGCAAAAGGGTATAATTTTTTTGCAAGCGCTTGTGCGTGGCATAATTGGGCAATAACATCATCCCTACACCGGAAAACTCGTCTCAGTTTATCTGATATATTTGAAATCACCCCTTACAATAAAAGTTACGGTGTACTATGAAGCATATACCTTCCATGAATTACGGATATGGGAAATTCAGCCGAGCAAATGGATTCCAACTCCTTCCGAGTCACTTTATGTGTCCAGCAAGCATTGATCTGACCGTCCAATCCATGATTAGACTGCATTCCCGTTGCTGATATAGCTTTCACATATTCCTACAAAGGGTATCAAACTATCAACGGTTGTGAAAGCTTTTGATTTCTAAATGTCTTATTGTGATCACTTAGAATCGATAATTAAAAAAAGTTTAGCTGTCTGAATTTGGATGAAAAGAACACATGAAAATTGTCGTATCTATGGTTACTTACTTGATACAATATTGCTCTACGTGTACTCGTTCCCACACATTCCTCGAGAAATTCCTGCATATTATTAGAAATTATATAACCTCCACAGGTAAATGCATTTACGTTGTGCAGAGATCGATACTGCAATGCCCAAAAGGGAGAAACATGCAAAAGGAAACCCGTATTAACCTTTGAATAATGGGTATCTAAATCAACAGCTGCCCTTTGCTCGGGAGTCTTTGCCTTCAGAAAACGGACAGCAATTGACAAAGTTCGACGATCAAGCTGTAGAAGGAGAAAACTACATGTTACCATGATTAATTAGGATGTCAAAAACATTGGATAGATTTATTTTCTCCAATTTCTTCGATATTTGAGATCTAATTGCGTAACTGCCACAACAAGTTCATGAATGTTACAAAACAAACAAAAAAAAAAAAAAAACAAAAAAAAAAAAACACTACCTTTGGCATGCACTGAAAACCTCCACCAGTTACGTTTAGCAACGCCAAAGACAAAACTCGGTTGGGCACCATTGCAGCCAACTTACAAGCAATCATAGCTCCTGCATGATTGAAATAATATGCACAAAAAATGTCAAGATTAATGACCATACGATATACAACGAACCTTCCTAGAAATGCAATGACTTTAACTCTTACTTCTCGCTGTTTCACAGAAATCTAGATCAACCATAAGAAAAATGTGATACAGTGTAGTACTTTTTCTTTATGAGTAAAATACAATATTACACTCCGAGAAATTGTAACATCTAATTCAAATTATAAATTTCTAATAAAGAAAGGTAACTATCTGAAAGTTGAAAAGGCTTCATTAGGTGTATCTGAATTATGGAGTAAATATTTAAAGTCAACAGGCATTTTTTTTTTTGTTAATTAAAGTCAACAGGCATGAACTGAAGATTTCCAGTAATTGGGTCCTGCCATTTTAATACAACTTCAACGCTCGAGAGTGCATATATGAATTATATTATTAAAGTTGCAAGTCAGACAGTAGAAAACGACTTGATAATACATGAACTGGTCAAAATTTGCAGCTAAATCTTGGCATTGTGAACACTCACCCATTGAATGCCCAAATACATGTGCTTTTTCCCAACCTAAATGATCCATCAGAGCTATTGCATCTTTTGCCATGATTCTTGTTCTGCAACAGCAAACGATGAAACATTAGATTCGCCTTCTCAACTGCTGACCACACTACTACAGTAGTCTACAACCAATACCCAACACTTAGAACTCATTAATTCTGAGTGACAAGGAAAACCCGTAGCCACTACTCGAGGGCATGCACTTGAACTCATTAATTCTAGTCTACAAAATCATCAAAAAAATAAAATGCCCAATTCAAGCTCTCTCATTTGCCTCTATTTACTTTGTCAAATTGCCTAAAAAACAGGTATATCAACAGATTTTCAAGGCTTTCTGCCCACATATTTGCAACCAGCAAAAGCCAAAGTTCTGAAAATATCTAACAAAATTAAGAGCATCAAATTCGAAATCACTGTATTAGCATTGAATTGATGCTAAAGATGATCAGCCCAGACATCAAAATCAAAATCCAGTCACACCCAAAATCACTTTCTTAACATTAATAACAATTAACACATAAAAATCAAATCTTTGAAACGGAAAACTCACGTATACTCAGATTTTTTCTTGGGCACGGAGCTCAACCCCACTCCTCGATTATCAAAAGCACAAACTTCAATCTTCCCGTTTCCGGCGACCTCGCCGGAGCTCCCATCATCGTCGTTCGGAGTCACCGTTCCGGCGAGCTCCTCGATTTGCGGATTCCACGAATTGTGAGTTCCAGCCAATCCTAATCACCACCCAGACCATAAAAAATCCAGCTTTTCTCGAAAAAATAAATCAAAATCATTATAAAATTGTTCTCCTTAAAAACAACGAATAATACTATACCTATGATCATGAGAACCTTAACTGGCCCGTGACCATAAGTTCTGTAGAAAATCTCGATCCCATTGTTCTTAGCAGCATCCTCGTCGTCTTGATACCTTCCCACCTCACAGATTGGCATCTTCACCTTCTCCGAACAAAAAATTTGCCGCAACTATAAAATATACAAAACGACAATGATAACAGCTTTATTCTTCTCCGGCGAAGAAAAAACTCGGAGAAGACCAGAGGGCACAGCAGATACACGTTCGATTGATTCTGTAAAAATGGGTAAAAGGTACAAAATCCTGAAAGGTAGAAGAAGAAAGAGAATGGGAATGGAAGCAAATACGGAGTATATATACAAGTCGTTAAGGTTCTAACTTTTTTTGTTTTTTTTTTTTAAATAATTAATTAATACGCGTTGGTTTAAGTTCGGTGTGGGGGAGGTGGAAGACCGGTCGGCTTTGGCCAGCTTCAAAGTCAAAGGAACAAATTTAATCACTTTGGTGGGAATTATTTCTTTTTAAAAAATAAAATCTTTAATTAGAGTTGAATTCTTTTTTCTAACTTTCAACTCAAAAAATTATACTAATTAGTAATTACTAATGTATACATTACAAATGGGCCGGGAACAAATCAATTCAGCGAAGCAAAGCCGATCAAATTTGGACCCAATGTCGGGTCCTAGTACCTCGGAGGTCTCACGCAGAGCTCCGAGTTCGGTGCCTTGAGTAAGTCCGATGCCGAGCTCTGAGCTCAATGCCTTGAGGAGGTCCAAGGCTAAGCTCTAAGCTCGGTGCCTCGAGGAGGTCCGAAGTCGAGCTCTTGGGCTCGGCCTCCATGACTTCATGGATGGTTGTAGCATGCATAGCGGAGGTGTTAGACCCAAGAGGTTCAAAGTACTTGTCATTTCCTCGCGGGTGCGATTGGAACGCGGCCTAACATAAAAACATTCCTCTTTGTCTTATTAGGACATCATTATTCATTCCCTTATAATAGCACTACAAAAGTCTTAATTTGGCTATTAAACTCATTATGTAAGTCTTAATTTGGCTATTAAACTCATTATAATAAGGGATTTAATACTCGTAAACTTAAATACAAATGAATTGATTAACTTTATATTAATAGGTAAATATTAAAAAAATAAATTTATAAAGAAAATCTAAAATTGCTCGAAACCAAATGGGATGATGCCATGATGGTGTGTCAAGGATAATGTTGTAAGTTTGTGCCACATATGACATGGAAAACGTTGGGAAAAGGAATAATATTTTTAATATTTATTTTGTTAGCCGAAAGGATTATTATAAATGTTTTATGGACGGGAGGAGATCCCCGTGCCGCGACGTCTCCGACGTGGACTCCCGACGTCCAATATGACCCCATTTAGTTTATAGTTTATAGAGTTAAAAAAAATAAAAAATTCTGTGGCACTGGTCACACAGAAAATGTCGATTTTCCTCATTATTATTTAAAAAAAAAAAGAGAGAGATAGTGAATTATTTGAGAAACAATAATAAAATCACCAAATTTAAATATTTTTTAAATAAGCCATTGAATTCGAAAAAAAAAAAAAAAAGTAATCTAACATTTTTGACTAGTTAATTTCAGATTTCATATTTGTACTGATTGAATTGTCAAATATTTATTTTATTTTATTTTATTTATTATTCTTGCAAAAAAAAAAAAAAAGCAGAAAACATTACCAATGAGATTCCCAATTTAATGGACTAATCATTACACATTAAGACCATATTATACATTCACAAGTTCACACCCAAGATAATTTGCAATGTATTTACATCAGAATGGGGGAGATTTTACAGCATCAGCAGAGAACCCACAAGGCCACAAGGATACAATCAATCCACTGGTGGCAAGAAATTTGAAGAAAGACAATCTAGATCCTGAACCACCAAAGAATACCCAACTGAGGATACAATCGAGATCACAAATGGCGCGCCCACAACTTCCTCGGGTGGATTAGATAGCGGGGAACAGCCAACCCAACGTCCAACCTATTAGCAGCCCAGCGCCCGCTAGGCTAAACCCGACAGCAAAAGCAAGACTGCAGCTGTTCAGTTTGATTCTCGGGATACCCTGTTTCCTCCTCGGAGGCGGCCTACGATGACCTTGACCCTTTCTGACTCTTTTGCCCTTGAATGGCGAAGGACCGTGATCTTTATTCCTAAATTGGAGGCACAGAGTCTCGAGCTGGAGGATTTGGAGCCACTGACGGTAGGCGAAGAGGTAGGAAGCCTGTTTGAAAAATAAGTTGACAACGTGCTCCTTCTCGTCGCAAGCTTGCTGCGCAAGTTTCTCTGCCTCCCTTGCGCGGGTTTGAGAATGGCAGAGCGCTTCTAACAACTCACTTCTGCTCAGTTCACCGAATCCTTCTCCTTCGCTTTCTGTTGATTGCAATTTTTCCGTATCTGCGCCACTGTCACTGTTGAATGCATAACATAGGCTCTAAGTTTTCAAAGTTTGTTTCAAAGTTTGACAAAAACTATAAACAAGAAATAACAGTACAAGATCCTAATTTATCCTTTTTATGCATATCGAGGACATTTAACTATGTATAAAATTGTCAGTTGACATGTATATAAAGTTTTCCACAGATCAACCAAAAGTTGTAGTTACCACTAAGTTATTCCTCCACTTACAGGGTAGTTACGTACATTTAATTCATTACAAAGCCGTAACTTTTTCCAGATTTAGGGAGGGGAATTAGTATTATGCATTCGACAGAAGGCCTCAAACAATAGCATGAACTTATAATGTTTACAGAAACATTATACGGGACATAATCTGAATGAAATTAGGTTGTTCAAGGTAACACGTGTAGAATAGAGGATGCTAAAAGTCCTATTAATGAAAGTTATACTTGAACCGAACCTGCATAAGCTCTATCCAAACTGTGTCACAGTCGTTTTTATGGAGGTCGGGTTAGATACTAGCAAAGTCAAGGTACCCATGTAGTGTATACATTTAGCCGACCCTTCTGTTCAAGCCCTTTTGTTGCAAATTAACAATAAGCTAGTATATTATTCCCCCAAAATGACCATAAAAGCCTAAAAGAGAGAACACCAAGTAATGGAGAAATACCTTAATAGTTGGCTTAAACCTTGAGGTGAGAAACCATCCAGACTAGATGGGCATTGAGCTTTCAGTTTGTTTACTAAATGACCATGTCCCGAATTATAGTTAGTTGCATCCATAACACTTTTCTCTTCCATCTTAACCTCGTTAACACACTGAAGACCGGTGTGTAATTCACTCCCAAAATGCTCGGATTGAAAGCGCTGGAGATCCCGATTTTTCATATAGCTCGATGACTCCAGATAAACAGAAGACATCTCCTTATCAGCTGTACGCCACCACGGTGCAGCTTTCTCAACGCCAAACGAATGAGAATCCAAAGGCTTTGTGGTTTGCTCAGAGGTGAGGCAGTAATAAGAATCCAATTCCATAAGCTGAGTATCAGCACACCAGAAACTTTCAACATCCTTGCTCACTGGTGTTTTCTCCGAGTTGTTGCCACCTGGACTATTAAGTGATTGCATCACTCCCTGATGATCATTTTTCATACAAGCATCGTACTCCTTCAAATGCCCGTCTAAATGCAATAAATCATTAGTTGCTGTATAAGCTCGAGTGAAATATTCTTCAACAAAATCACCCTCCCCAATTAATTTTGCAATTTGATCAACACAGTCGGGGCAGGAAACCCCGCAGTCTGCCTCAGGCACATTCAGTAGTTTATCAACAGAGCCTTCATGGTGGAACCGCAGGTTACATTTCTTGCAGCCTAGAAAATACTCAGGCTCTTTTGCCGCCTTACCAGAACTTTGCTTAGACTGTAATTTAGCTGAAGACATCGCAAAATCGAGATGATTATGCTGTGGAGCTATCTTGTGACACAACAAAGAAAATACTTATCCAAAGCCGACAATTTATCATTATATGCACCGCATTTCCATAGCACCACTGCCTCAAACTCGACGCCAGGTGATTCTTATCAGCACCACAAAGGAGCTAGCACAAGGAAGCTGGAAGCATGAAACAGAATATAAACCTTCAAAGTTTACAAGTTACAAAGAACAAGACTAAATAGACAAATTGCTCATACAACTATATAGAAACATAAAAACATTTGTGGGAGGCAACCCCAACCAAATTAGTCAAGCTGTTGACTTGGTAGCCACAAGATTACAAGTTCGACTCCTTTCGGCCCTCTTAATTTGAGCTTGTGTAACCTAAGCTGGTTTAACTCCTTGCTGTCTTTTGCCGACTACAGTCAATTACTGTACTACCTGCTCGGGTAGAGGCTGCGGGTTTCCCCAGTAACTCAAAAATAAAGACATTTGTGGATGCAACTACTAACACTTGTGCAGAGGTGTATCCACCTGCCAGGATTTTATCTATCCACCATAGCCATGAACACAGAACTGCTTCTTTGAACTGGGCAATGAAAAAGATTGTTTCACAGAATATCTATCCACCATAGCCAAAAGGGGGAACAAACAGAACTTTCCTTTTTCACTTGGAATCCCAAAATTTTTCAGAAAGTATACGAAAACCCAAGCTCAGAACATCACTCATTCCCACTTGAATTTGGTAAAGGTCGTATTCATACCGACAGAACCGATTAATTCATCTAAATACATGTGTGGGTGTTCGTACTAGCAAATAGCAATCAATCAATAATACATTAAAGAAAGCAGCTGGAAGGTCAGCGCAACAAACAGAGCATAAAGACAGATATGTTGTCGGAAACGTGGAAGAGACGATGAAAGAACTCACCTGAGGCTGATTGATATCCATTTCGGCAGAAGAGGGGAAGAAGAAGATCTAATCCGGATTGCTTCGATTCACATCGGAGATATTATTATTATATTTGACAAATATGTAGCCGTATGATAGTGAACATACTCGGTCGGTCCCTTTTTTCCTCCTTTTTAGTGAGGGAATGTCTACATCTTTCTTCTTTTCTAATAATTAATTGATAAAGCATTATCCTGTAGTCTGTACACACCCAATTTGGCCAGTTCTGTGCTCCCAAAAGGTTGAATCTTCAAATTCAAGGCTCCACGTCTCGACCCGATAAAGTATTTATGACCTTTGCTCCCACTAGTAAGACTTGGTCTTTGCTCTCATTATATGTATACAATTAACATTTTATTTATATATTAGTATAATTTGTCATTTACGCTCTCAAAAATTAACTTCCTTAAAGCATTCTCAATAGATCAATTTTTTCACAAATTTTTAGATGCCAAGTAAGAAAGGAAGGAATGCTTTTCTTTTTTTTTTTTAAAGAATGAGTTTTCGAAAAAAAAAAAAAAAAAAGCTTGATTAACGTACTCAGCGCCTCAGCGGGCGCGTGCATTCTGGGCGCTTTTAGTCTGCCTCACACACACACCAGACGGCTTCATTATATTTTTAGGTGAGGCCCATAATCGAAACCAAAAACCAATCTCTCCTACAACACTCTCATATCTTCTCTATCTCTTTCACATAATATTGCAAGCCTCAAAAACCACCCCCAAAAACTCTAATGGGGATGCTCTTATGAACATGTATTGATTCTCTTGTTTGGGGGGGGGGGGGGGGGCTTACATGATTGACACATGACTACATGAGTTTCTAAGGCATCTAATTGAACTATGCCTGTCATCAAGCTTATATATGCTAGTTAACTTAGTTCTGGCAACAAGGTATCAAGAAGAAGCAAAACCATTTGTTCCCATTCTGCAAATCTCGGCACAAGATTACTCTCACCAATATGGTTCTCTCGATTTATACTGCTGCTGGGGGCCTTAATATTTGTCGTGTTTGAATGCTTGAAGCTCCCGAGCTGCCATCTGGCAGAGATACAATCCAAGTTGTAGTAAGCTTTGGTAGCGGTACCACTTGCCCCAACCATGAAACTGCACCAAACGAAAAGAGTAGTGTTAAGAAGATTGTTCAGACGCGACTGTCAAGATTGTTATCATGTCAAGTTCAACCGATATTTATGCCCATAACTTGGTTATCATGTACAATCACACAATGAAGACCTCTAGAATTTGCAAATCTCTATCGAGATGGAATTATTAAGCAAAGAGAATACTATTGAAACTTACGTAGCAACGTGATCACTGGCTCCATTTCTGATGGCGCTCACCAGAGGTGCAGGGCGTTGAATTGCTCTGGCAATACGGTGTTTTGGCCTAGTTTATTGCATTGCCATGGCTGCGTGTCTAAAAACGGTGGCAAAGAGGAGTGACCTTTAAAATTTGACAGCTTGCTTGTGTTTATCTCTGAGACGGGACAATCTTCTTTGCAGAGGGAGTTTTTCGTGTTTCAACCCAATCCTGGTCATGTAATGTACAATCTTTTTGAGTGTTTCCATAACTTCCTCGCTGTCGCCACCAAAAGCTTTCTCTTGAATTTTCAAAACTCTGTTCAGATGGTCCAGTAATTCGTCGTCATCTTTTCCTAGTCTGCTTTGAATGGAAACTAGACAGTCAAGAGCCTCCCCTGCATCACAACGCATTTTTAAGGTTACCATAAAGCAAAAGTATATTGAGGTCTAGGCTGCTACAAACAGCATTGGGTCAATGTACACGGGAACCATTTAGATGTTAGCACCCCGGTCAGAAGGCATTTCCACTTTTTGAATCGGCCAAATTTAGTCCAAAATACCCTCACTTGTAGAAGGGTGAATTTTGGTGAAATGTCCAAAAGGTGAGGGTATTACAGATATTTTGGACTAAATAAATACCCTCACTTGTAGAAGGGTGAATTTTGGTGAAATGTCCAAAAGGTGAGGGTATTACAGATATTTTGGACTAAATTTGGTCAATTCAAAATGTCAAGGAAACGCGGAAGTGTTACTATAGTCGAAAGATCAAAAGTGGTATTAATTTCATACTAATAAAAATGCTAGCATTGTTGTTGGGAATCAACATGAGCTCACCAACAGGGAGAGAATCTTTTCCAAATGCCTTTTCACGAATACGTAAAACCTCCAATGCATACTTCTCGGCTTCATCTGTCCGGTTTAAATTGTAAAGAGCAACTGCAAGATGCAGCATCGGGAAGCTAATGGATTGATCATCCGGTGGCAGTGTCTTCAGCATAATCCGCAAACTAATACGTAGCAACTTCTCGGCTTCAGCATAATTTTTGGACCGAGAATAAGAAGTAGCAAGATTTACTAGATGAGTAACAGAGCTGGGGTGCTCTTTCCCGTTGAATTTTTCAGTGATCAACAAGCACTCCTCCAAAAGGGCACGACCTTCACCATCCCTGAAAGAAAAGTTGTAATTAATGTATTGTTATATAATAAAAGAATCTACACAGACTTAAAGTCATATGGCTAGGTTGTGAAGTTACTCAATAGATATATGCGTTTTCAATAGAACTTCACAACCTAGCCATATATCTACTTAAAAATTAAAATCACATTCACTCTAGTATCGCACGATATTTACCTTCCTACTAAATGAAGCAACTCTGCCAAGTCTACTCTCATCTTCTCCATAACTTTGTCGTCTGCTGCACATTCAGAATCTTTGAGAATCTGAAGAGCCTTTCTATATAGAACGATGGCTTCATCGATGTTTCCTGTACCAATCCAAAAACCAGCGAGATGAATCACAATCCCTCCTAGTTACACATTTTCCCATAGTTTGCATTTCAGAACACGGGAAATAAGAAAATTTTAAGGTTCACCTTTACTACATTTCACATCTGCAAGAGAACACAATGCCAATCCAACTTTTACATCATTTTCCCCGTATAACTTCATATAGATATTTATAATTCTACACCAAGCCAAGACAAAAAGGGAGAAGGTAATTAAGGATTACAAAGAATAAATAACACATAACCAAACACGACCAAAAACTATGCAAGAAAAGATATAACCTTCCAAAAGCAGTTTCAGCATCTGCTGCTCTTCTTTCCTTCAGTAAAAGGTTGCCTAAGGCAAATAACGGAACCACCAATTCCTCATTTTCTTCACCCTTGCTAGATTCCAATATTGAAATTGCACGATGATATGTTTCTATAGATTTTGTGGCTCTACCTAAACAACCTAGAGCTTTTGCCATCCCTAACAATGGAATGATAAGATAAGAACTGGCATCCCCTGCCAAGTTGGAAAAGTTGTTTTTTTATTGTGAATTTCCTTCTGCAAGCGAGACCAAAGAAAACACGAGAACAACATGCTATTGAATTCAGAAATTAACAAAAGGCTCACACCATATTCTCTCTCCATAATAGCAAGTGCTCTGTTATATGACGAGAAGGATATTTCAAACTCTTCCATTTTCTCATACACACTTCCCATATGCATCAGTATTGAGTCCAGAAGAGGTTCATCGTTTTTCAAGCCTTCAACAATCTTGCTCAACTGCCAAAAACAATCCCCCATCAACCAATAAAGAAGAACAGGAAGTGAATTAGATAGAGAAGAATATTAAAGACACCAGGGAGGAAGAAAATTCAGAAAGATGAGCTATTTTGGATAAAAGAAATTACCAGATCGAGCATGGATCCAACTTTGTTCAGGTCTCCAAGGGCCATGTGGCCCAAGGCTATTACATCGAGAACAGCAGCCTCTTCTATTCCAGTGAAACCAGCATCAATCTGTTCTTTAACAGCTTCATAATTTGCCTGAAGTAGATCAACAGCATCGTTTCTCTTTCCTGTCTTTATCATGGTACTTACTTCATTAAACAGTTCATGCAGCTGCTCTTCAAGATCGTTAATATAGCTCATATCACTTTTTAAGCAATTCCCCATATTTCTAGACCTACAATAAGAACAGCAGCATATAAACAACTAGAACAAATACTAATATGGGGTGTTGTGTAAGTTTTAACTCAGTGAACAGCCCACTTAAATTTTCATGATCTTATAGCAACCACAATACACGGGGAAAAGAAAAATCCAATTAGCAGCATCAAGCTTCTCCCACAAATGATTAATTATCAATTGAAGACATGGAAAGATTCAAACATTTTGTTAGTTTAATCATAAAGAACCAAATGCTGAGTTATCCAGACGTTAGAAAGGGTTAAAATCTGCCATAAATAAAAATATAGCTCCCAATAAATGAAAATTCACATATACACATAACTGTAGCAAAAGTTGATACCTTTCTGGAGCAGCTGGATTCAAAACACCAGAACCCGAAAAGGCTCTACTAAGCTGAAAGCAAAGCTTAACATTGCATCTTTGTCTAAAGCGAAAACTATAGAAAGACAACATGGTTTGAGTGCTTGAGCATGCTTCATTTGTCCTGATAATTCAACGATACATATACCGCAGAAACAGTGAAAAAACATGCAAAAAAAAAAAAAAAAAAAAAAA
>NC_044927.1:27477124-27517767 GCF_003576645.1 Ipomoea triloba
AAAAAAAAAAAAAAAAAAAAAAAGGAGAAAAGTAAAATAAAATAAATTGGAAATTCAATCACAAACAAGAGAGAGAAAAAGTAGAGAATTACCTGCAGCAGTGATTAAGAGAGGTAGAGGTCCAGGGGGAGAGAAGAGACGCCATTTGTGTAGTTGCAGTCAAAAGCTCTGAGAGAGAGAAGTGGGAGAACAGAGAACAGAGAATGGAGATTAGAGAAGAGAGATTATCCATAGCTAAGCGGGTTGGGGTTTTGAAATATCGGGTCAATTCATGGGCCATTTAGTCCAGGCCCATAGTACTAAAATGGGCTACCATCCGGCCCATTTGTTATATCGCTTTTATCTTCTACACTCTCGATAATCAACATCTAACTTCGAGAGGATAAAGCCGGAGCCGGAAAAGAGCGATCGGCGAACGCAACAATGGCCGTATTAACCACTCCGATCACCAGAGGCTTCTCAACGCTACAAACATTCCCCGTAAACTAATTTCTACTTCCCGAGCTCTCACTTTTCTAGCTAAGAAATTTTGCGAAAAAAGAAAAATCAAAATTTGAGGCGTTTAAGCTCTCTTTGATGGAGATTCAGCAAAGTTGTGATAGTTGAGAAGCCGTACTGATTATTTGTCTATGAAATGCAGAAAATTGGTGTTAAGCTCGAAAATCCAGGACGTGTCAATAACTTTGTGGTTCTGTCGCAGGTGAATTATCTTCATTTTCAGTATTTTTGCTTTTTTAAATTGAGAAATCTTAATTATTGTTTCCTTTAATTACTCAGAAAAAGAAGAGTTCCAACTCGCAAAATGAAGGCCGAGGCCGTAGAGTATGGAGGCGAAGGAAATTGGTAAGCCAACACTACTCTCTCTCAGTTTTTCTTTGGATTTCATGAAAGTAATTGTTGATTAGTGTTTATACTGAAATATGTTATGATGCAAAGAAAATATACTTCAAGAATGCATAGTGTTTGCATTTGTTGACATATATTAGCTGTTAATTTTAGTTTTGTGCATTGGTATGCTGGAGATGATCTTCACAAGACAGTAAAAGTTTGAAATTGGAAGAAAGATTGATGATTCTGTGGAAGTAATCTAGTCTGCGAGTTTCTGGTTGGACTCATTGATGCATCGCTGTGGATGAGATTATTTTTGAGTTATGGAACTTTGAGCAATCACAAAGATTAATGATTCTGTGGATTGCTCAAAGTTCTGTTAACTCAAAAGTATAGTCTGCTAGTTTCTTGTTATTTTTGAGTTATGGAACTTTGAGCAATCACTATGCTTTCCTTTCATCATTCATATATGGCTTTGGAAGGAACTTGAAAGTTTAATAGATCTTCAAAGATATCAGTTTCAAGGTGTGTGTAGAACAGACCATAGAAATCGAGAATTGTATCATGATATGTTTGTTGTTACTAACCCAATAGGCTTTCAAGTTTCATCATATATGGCTTAGAAGGAACTCAATAGTTTAATAGATCTTCAAAGATATCAGCTTCAAGGTGTGTGTAGTGCACACATCGGACCATAGAAATTGCAAATATATGTTTATTGTTACTAACCCAATAGGGTTGTTTCATCATATATGGCTTTGGAAGGAACTCAAAACTTTAATAGATCTTCAAAGATACAAGCTTCAAGGGGTGTGCAGTGCAGTGGCACGCACTTCAGAGTTCAGACCATAGAAAAAGCAGTTTGTATCATTATATGTTGGTTGTCACTAACCTGATAGGTTTGTTTATCACAGACGAGGGTGGATGATAAGATGGACTACAGATTGGAAAGAATTCCTTTCTTGGAGGAGCACGTGAGGAAGATAAGGAGAGAGGGGAAGTTGTTGACAATGGACATTGAGAGGCTATTGCTATCGGAAGAGAACCGGTTTGATTTTGTCAATGAGATCGCAGCAGAGGCAAAGGAATATGTTGAGAACAACCGCGATGAGTATGGGTCAAAGAAAGCCATGCTTCATGTCCTTAGTAATCGTATGAATGATGCTGGGTTTTATCGACCAGAGGCATACATTGAATCAGACCCCTTCAAACCTGGTCCAGGTTATATGAGGGAAGAACTTTAGATCATGCAACCTAAAAGTTTCTTCCTATTAGCACTTCTCCATTGACTTTGCATTGTTCCAGTTTCATTTTTGGAGTATAATCTAAAGAAAATTATACCAATACTGCACTTTTTATATCAGTCCAATTGGTACACTTGCCAAGTTGCAATAGCTTATTTCATGATTATTCTGTTAGTTTTGTGCAATATCGTTTCACATGTGTTTTCGTATCATTCAACATGGGAAAAGTAAGAAACAAGGAAAACACATTCCTGGCTTTAAACAGAGAACATATATATATAAATGATGATGCATAACATTATAACAAATGCCCTAACTAAAGAGTAGGTAAAGTGACATGGATGAGATGGTGTACAATCCGACCTGAAAATCAGGATGCAATTGACTATGACAAATACATGGGCAGACCGACCAAAAAAAAAAAGAGATTAAAAAAAGAAAAGTATGAGGATATTTAAGAAAAGTTGGGCTTAAAGTGCTAGAGCACCAAAACTTGGGAATTATACTTCCAACCTTAAACCCCTGGATAAAACATCAGCATCAGAATGGTATGGGGTGCTTCTGTAATGATGACCACATTTACGGATGAAAACAAAAACACCAGCATACAGCAGCCCAAACTTTTGAACATGTTAGTACAAGCTTCCACGCCAACCAATTTTGAAGGAGTTGATCACGTTCGAGTTCTCATGGAAGGCCTTCGACCATTTCTGAGAAGCCACATTCACCCCAATCCCTTGTGGGCAAATAAAGAATCCGACGCAAGATGCTGGTGATTTTGTTAGTGACAACTGGAATGCTACTTGCTAGCCGTTGTCAGGAAATGGCAATGACTCGACACATGAATGCAATGTTTGACTCTGACACAACCATATGCATGCAGGGACTTCTAAAAGGAAAAAAATTATGTACCAAGTGGACAAAGCCTCAAACAGAAATGGCGCGACTGATGGCCAACTTGGCCCATTCAGCAGATTCCTTGATCAAATGATCTGAGGACGACAAACATTCATTCAAAAAGTCTCTGCTTGATAGAGATTGTTGAATCAAAGAAGCAGCATTGCTACCCAGAGTATCTGCTAGGTCACCAAGGACTCCAATAGCTGTTTTCATCACAACTTCATCCCTAAGATATCAAAAATAGATGAGAAAATTAGTGTGGAAAAAAACAACAAAATGAAACAATATCAAGGTTATTGTAGAATAAAGCATCAGAATAACAAAATGAAATTTGCAATTACTCACATGTCTTTTCCCATGTAAATGCTATCCAGGAACTGCAAAATGTGGGGTGCATAAGGGATCAGTAGCTGGGTCTTAGGAGAATGCTTAAATCCCTGAAAAATCCCAGAGTATGCCTCCAAGATGCCATTTCTCAGAAGATTGGTATACTCTATCATCTCTTCATCAGCACCCGTTGTGTGGGCAGACAACTCAGCGGCACTCTGTAGCATAGGCATAGCATACAGTAAGTACTTCTCAAAATTCTCTCCTATGGCCAAAGCAATGTCTCCAAAGCAAGAAAAGATTGGAGGTTTCACAGATCGGTGGAGCTGGTTGCTTGATAAGTCTTTGAGAAGCTGGGTCATTATACCATCACAATAAAGCAAAACCTTGTCCTCCAAAGCCCTGCATATGTCACCCACAACACCTACTGTGACAGCACAGACTTGGTATTCCTCAAAATTCGTAAGACCCATTTCTAGGTACTTGTAGAAATCTGGCATGTACTTGGCAAAATCAGGGCCTGCTGCATAAGCAAGGGCTCCAATGGCAAGCATAGCTTCCTCATGCACTGTAGCACTTCTACATGCAAACACTCTGAGAAAAAGATTCATAATCTGATCTGCGTACTGCATGAATACATATTTTGTTGGCTCATGTCCTCCTAGTTTCTGAATAATGACCTGTAAGCACCCACAAAGAAGACCATGCAACTCACCCTGCTTCTCTTTCTCATCGGAAGATAGCTTCTGTGCCTCAAGAGTCTTATGGAGCTCCAACATCATGACTGGAACTAGTTGCAAAACGATAGAAGCTGTTTCCTCAGTTGAACACCTGACCACTTCATTCAATGTCTCATATGCAGCAGTCCTCAAGTGTGATTCACCTGCATCTTCACGATGAGTAACTGTAAGAAGAGAGTGAACGATTTCTTGGAAGTAAGGAGTCAATGGAGACAATGTGCCCACATCCTCATAACCCTGGGCAAGAAAATAGAGAGCACCGCAAGCTTTCTCAGCAACATTTGGTGCATCCTTCATGCTCTGAAGAAGTACAGTAACAATCTGCTGACAGTTTGTTTGGTTAATAATAGGTGTCTCAATTGTTGATCCATGAAGAAACTCAAATATTCTTCCCAAGGTCCATGCCGTTGTATCCTTTACATGACTATTGGGATCATTTGTCAAAGCAGCAAGCATGAAATTTAGAGCAACATTAACAATAGGTGTTAATTTATCGGGTGAAGGACCTTCCAAAATGGAACCAAAAGCATAGGTTGCAGCCTCTCTTTGCCTCCAATCAGGTTTTGCAATATTATCTTCAATGAATGGCATTACCAATTGGACGATATCATCTGCCACTGTACGAGCAACCAATCCAAGGCAAGTTCCTCCAGCCATTGCAAGATTCCAAGCACCTTCATCCTGATCTTGATCTTCCTCTTGCTTAAGAAGTGTCTCTAATAGCATAGGAACAAGGGCCGGAAGAGCTTGCTTGATGAAAAAAAAGCATGGAACATCAGAGTCTGCAGTGCAATCGCTACCAAACTCTTCTAGAATATCAATTTCCTCATCACATATTGAACTCCAAAACTCAATGGCTTGAAGAGCAACAGGCTCCTCATCCTCCCTTACAGCCTTGGCTGTAATATTAAAAATATCCTGCATGTATGGAGCTAACTTCTCGTAGTATGTTGATGAAATAGACACCAGACATTCAAAAGCAGCCTGTCGAATTTTCACTTCTGGTGAAAGAGTAGCGTCACAAACAACTCTCATAATATAATCCCGCTCCATATCATTGTTAAAATTTGCTTGAGCAAAGCCAAGAGCATTGTACAATGCCCTGGTAGCAGCGAGCCTAACATCATTATTCCCTTCATTTGCGTTCATTCCCTGAACTACAGCCGTAAGTATTTTATTTACTTGATCCTGGTCCATAACATCAGGTGATACTTCCTCACATAAATACCCCAAGGTTTCCAGAGTAGCTTGCTTGACATGAGCTGGTACCTGTTGAACATTTGACAATAGTTCTACTATCAGCTCAGGCCATTGCTTTTGTGGCAACTCAATACCAGCAACCTTTGCAATCACTTGTGAAGCAGTAGAATGAGCATCAAGAACAGGAGAAGAAAGTGTCTGTAGCAAACATTTCTTAATCTGGGTCTTCACACCTGCATCTAGTGATAACCACCTTTGCACAAGTTCATATTTCCTATGTTGTTCCTTGGCATCCAAGGCATTTTTAAGTATCAAACCTGCTAACTTGCGGCTATCAACTGGCTTTCCCTCATTGGAAAGCTCCCCAGAGAGCGACAAGAGGAAACCTGGAAGGTTTTGCTCCTGAAATTGTTTGAGAGTTTCTTCTGCATGTTTCCGAATAGTTGAATCGATTGATTGTGCATTCAAAAGAAACTGAGTGACTTCCATTGCCATACTATTTCTGTCAACAATTAAAAAAAATAAACTATATATTATATTATATTCTGAAAATCTACCAACAAAATGCATTTTAAGTTTTCAGATATTATATTACAGCACAAGGACATTATATTTCCAAGTTAAAACAAGAGTATACAAGTGTAAGGGGGCAAAAATCATTCCTTACCTTCTAAGAAGTTGTTCAATGTCAAGAGGCTACAGAAACCTTTTGACCTTCCTAGAAAACTTTTTTTTGGAGAGTTAAGTTTCTAAGGTAACCAAACAATACCCCTAAAGAATTGCCAAATGTCCCCCACATTGAGAGGAACATAAAACTCAATGCTCATACAAATAAAAAAAACAGTTGTTTTTTGGCAGCAACCAAAAGAAGAATTCCAAATTTAAAAAAAAAAAAAAATCCTTATTGAGCGTGAGACTTGACATCAAAAAAAAAAAAAAAAAAAAAAGTATGACTTTATTTTATTAGCAAAATGCAGAAAAAAAATCCCAAAAACCATTAACTTTGAATGTTTAAATTAGGCAGATCACTACAAACACTGAGGCTCTAGTTCCCTATCAGTCCGACGAATTTGACAATGTAATTCCACAGAAAACCAAAAATGGCAGAAGACAAAAACATGGATGCAAAAAAAAAAAAAAAATTAAATACCAATAATCCGACAACAGAAATCTCAGAACTCTACGAACTTCAAACGCATTAAAATTCGCTCAAATATCCCCGATCTAACTAAATTCATAAGCCGACTTTTAAAAAAAAAATCTAACAAAATTGAAATCCACTACTAAAAAACTGTGCCGGATACACGCAGTTGCAAGCATACCTACTGAAGACAACCCCCCAAAAAATTTTATTTGAAGGACTTCAACATTGCTTAAAGCGCAATGGAAAAAAACAACCGATCAGCCAAGAGTATAGATCAAGCATCGAAACAATACACAGGAAAAATATAAATCCATAATCAATGAGTGACAAAGCGAGCGAATTACCTGAAAGCTTGAGAGTGGAAGGCAAGGAGACACCACGATTTGGGATCGAACAGAGCAAAAGTGGCGGCTCCTGAAAACCCTAAGAGAGAGAAGGAGAGAGGGAACGGGAGCGAGGGAGAGTGAGATGTAAAGCTGGACTGGAAACCTGGAATTGAATTATTATTGTGTAAATCAATATCTGTGCAATTATATTTCGGGTAATATTTTATTTAGGGAAGATGTTAAGCTGCTTTGATGACCACCGTCGTTTTAAATCAACGCCGTTGGACTTCTCGTTTATAATCACGGGCCCACAGTTATTAACAGTTTTTTTTTTTTTTTTTTCAATTCTAGTTATAGGCTTATACGGAGTAGCAATTTTTGTCTGAAAAAAGTTTAGTCCAATACTCCAATATGACTTATATGGCCATTCTCCCATACAACAAATTTGTATGGACAAATTTTTTTTTTTTTTGAGTACTTGTATGGACAAATTTAATCTTTCAAAAATTATTTTTCGAAGACGAGGAAATTCACAAATTTAATAAATTAAAATAGCCAGTAAATTTTTAAATCTTTTACTAATTATGAAGCATTAAGTGTGCGCATTGGTCAACTAGTTAGATAGTGAAGGTTTCGTGTTTTTTTTTTGTTTTTTTTTTTTCTTTTGTCATAATTGAATGATCATACTTTTAACTATTTACTATATTTCTTATTTTTAATCTTTTAACTTTTATTACGTTTCTAGAGTTAATACCTCTAATGGTCGAGTATTAGCGATTTACCAGATGTGGTCTCTCGACTTTTAAATGACCTTCAATGGTCCTCTAAGTTTTACAAAATAAACACATGTGGTCCTAATTCTTAAAATAATTCGAGTTTAAATCGACCACGAAACGTCCTAAAAGGAAGTGATTATTTTTTAAAACTTGAATGACCATTGAAGATTATTTTAAAGTCGATGGATCACAACTGGTAAATCGCTAATACTCGGAGGGCCATTGGAGGTATTAACTCTGCGTTTCTATATAGTCTACTATCATTCACTACTGGTGTCTCAATTTTAAAATTTCACCACTTTTATTTTTTTTCGACAAACTTTTTAACAAAACATATTAATGGATGGTATATTGGCCACGGGGACACATGGACCAGTCCAATAAAGCAACTGTACCAATGAAGTTCAATAAGGATACACAATACCGAGCAACTTAGAAGTTTAATTAGGATTGAACTTAGTATTCATAATGTAATAATGATTCAACTCATTATTCCTGATATAGTATGACTAGGAGTTATTACTCTCAATATAATAATAACTTCCGGTATGAGGCAATCTATGATTCATATTCTTTGTAGGGCTATAGGTCAAAAATATATATATAAATAAACCCTGGGAAATGACAATCAATTTTCATAAGTCACAAACAATATTCATCAATATAACATATTTATTTTCTCCATATGTTTTATCTATATTTTTTTCTTCATATATTGGTTATTTTAACGGTTGTGTTGACCAGCCATTGACTGCCCAAAAGTCATAAACCAACACATAGTGTGCGTGTGTTGATTTCGCATGATGCTTCACTAACAAACTTGTAAAACCAATTAAGGTTGTGTTTGAAAAATCGGAAAATGATTTATATAAATTCTTTTCTGAGTTTCCAATGTTTGGATGCAATTGGAAAATGCAGTCAACGAAAAAAAAATTCGTCGACTGAGGAAAATATTGTCATTTTCCGCCACACTCTGAACAAAGTTTCCGGCGAAAACTAATTTTTTAATTGATAAATAATATTATTTTATATTCTAAATAAAATATTTAAAATGTTTAATTATACAATTCTACTCATTTTTAAAAAATGAACCAAACACACTAAGACATTTTTCTATTGTGCAGTCAAACACGAGAAAATAAAAAATATTTTTAAAAAAATAACACATTTTCAAAAAATATTTCCTAAATGTCATTTTACTGTTTCCAAACAAACTCTGAAAGTAGTAAAAAAAAAAAAAACAAGGTCAATATAGTACTAGTATAAACAAATAATAATCAAAAGCTATGAGGGTGTTTGGTTGGAATGTTGGATAAACAACTTTTACTAATGAAAAAGATTTCATTAAATATGAGAAAATTTGATATTCTCATCCATTTGGTTCATGAAAAACTTTTTCATTAGTTATGATAATAAATAAATAAATGGGAGGGGATTTTTTTTTTGTTTTTTTTTTTTGTTTTTTCATGAAACTTGAACAAAAAAAAAAAATGAATTGACATTACTATTGTGTCCTTTTGTTTCATTCTCACCTTTATTATTATTTACTAGCATTAACAAAGTATGATGTTTATTTTATTCGATTGGCAAGTCTAAAATAGAGTTAATATATACCTCTACTTTAATAACTACATCTGGTTGTTTTTTTTTTTTGAAAGCAACTACATCTGGTTTATTGCTTATTTATATCAATTTAAGACAGGATAGTGAAGTTATAGGACAATCACAATAGCTCAACTCCTAAAGCATAAAGGATTAAAAAAAAACAAAAAACTAAATGGTTAATTAAGTACAACCCATAGATAAGGTGGTTAAAGTTATCTATCATTCCACTCACTTATCAAATCCCACACCACAAAAGTGTGTAAATGTGTATATTGATAACAAGGAAAACTTGTATCTTATTTTATGGTATGTATTGAGTATATTAATATATTTCGTATTGGGATCATAGTCAGTAAATAATCATTAAGAGATAAAGCAATTTAAGTGTCTAAGTTATTCATAACCAACCCGTTCAAATCCAAACCGATAGTACGAGGATGCTCATGCAATTTAATACTTTGATTTATGAAAAACTGTAATAAACTCAAATTAAAAAGATTAATAGACAATTTCAATTAAAAGACGAACTTAATTTTGTAATAACCAAGTCATTTATTCAACCAATTTGTTTGAGTCAATTCTTTTTTTGGTCCTAGACTTATGGTGGCAAAGACAATTTTAGTCCTCCATAAAAAAATCAGACAATTTATGGACATTGTTATTGTGACGGGGACAATTTTAGTCCTCCGTCTATTATCTCGTTAGTTGACTGCTTAAATGAGGGGCAATTTTGTCAATTCATCACAATTCAATATAATTTTCTTCCCTTCACGCGGATCTCGAACGGAGCTACGACAGCTTGACTGCTTGTCAATGGTGCAAGGTCTTCATAAAAAAAACTCCCATCTATCTTCCTTTCTCCCTCTCGCCAAGCGGTTCGACTGCAACAATAGGCGACGGCGGTGGGTTGTTTCTCCTTCGACGAAGCTCAGCGACGAACGGAGCAACGACAGCAGCTCTGACAATGGCGTCCCCTGTTTTCCCTTTTCCCGGCGAGGCAGAGCACTCCGGCGGCAGCGCGAACGATCTTTCCCTCCTCTGGTTTCGACTATGCAAGGCAGCAGCGACGGGGTTGGAATCTCCGGTAGGTTCAGCAGATCGACGGTAGCAGCAGCATGGACTCCTCGACGGCGAACGGTGGCGACGTCTCCCTCCTCTGTTTCCATTTGTTCTTCTTCTCGGCGAACAGAGGATGAAGGCAGATAATGTTGTTGAGCTTGGCAACCCCTTTGCAGAAACCTTGCTTACTTTGCCGGGCTAAGGGCGGCGGATGAGCTCAAGCCGCTGAATATCAAGGGGATGACCTTGCACCATCCCTATTTCAGCGGGAAGACTAGGTCTGAATCCGATGAGAGGCTAAAAAACAATTCCATTTTGCCGTTGTATGCGATTGACCAGATGTATGGTCTGTGTTTGCCGAAGGGTGCCGGTGATGATCATGAGTTCCGGAACCTGGGCGTCGACGGCGGGTCGAAACATCTTGACGATATAAAGAGGTTGGCGGGTCCTCATGACAGGTTGCTCCGATGACCCGTTGGTGGATGCCGGTAAGGCCTGTGCAAAGATACGAGAAGGGAAGGGGAATATGAGGACGACGTCGTTTAGGGAAGGATATAGTGAAATGACACAATTGCCCTCTCTCAAACGGCCATCTAACCGGAAATATAGACGGAGGACTAAAATTGTCCCCGTCACAATAACAATGTCCATAAATTGTCTGATTTTTTTATGGAGGACTAAAATTGTCTTTGCCACCATAAGTCTAGGACCAAAAAAGGAATTGACTCAGTTTGTTTTGTTGCTCCATTCAAATACTTCTAAGTTCTAACAAGAAAATATAACTATCTAATTTTAAAAGTTAAATTCAAATTTTTTTAATTATCAAATTAATTATTTAATTAACTCAATTAAGATTGTCTCAATCATCTTGTCATGGCCTCCATCAACGGAAAATTTCTCCTTTGATTTCTGATTTTACTTCCGAGGTGTTTGGGCAAGAACTTTCCAGAAAAACGTCGACTCCATTGCGTGTCACAGACTCACTAAAGTCGGTCCATCTTGAAACCGACGGTTGAGATGATCCCAACGTAGAGAAGTAACTGATTGGCTTTTTATATCTAAAGCAAAATCCTGATTGGTCCAAGTCATCACGGATGACATGGTCAGCAACACACAGAAGCGAGGAGACGAAACAATAACATGGCAACATCTGATTGGCTAAGACACTTGGGTTCCTACAAGCGGATTGGTCCACGTCATCGCCAATGACACATTCACCTGGTTCAACTGCGTTATATATACTGGCCGTTTGAGTTCGGAAACGATAACTGACCACGGCTTCTCTTCGCTATATACTGAGTCTCTGATCGCTGTAAATTCACGGAAAAGTAGAGATAGAACAAGGAAACCATTTCTAGAAAGCGAGAACAAAAACTCAATCTGATCATCGAGCAATGGCTGGTGGTGAGTGGATTAGGCGCACATCCTTGATCGTTTTCGGAATCGTTGTGTTCGGTAAGCATTCTGATTTCCACTTTCAAATCTCTACACTGCAATTTTTCTGAGCTAATTTGCCAAGCTCAATGTCGAAATTTATGTAATCGTGTGATAGAAAAACAATGATGAGAAATTTCCAGTCCCTGAGCTGAAAGAAGACCGTTTGATATTACTAGGATATGTGTTCTTATCATTCATGCTGTCTGGACCTGTAGGTGTAATAACGAAAATAATGATGCGGAGTAGTTATTTAAATGGAAAACAGTGCCTGTTTTGATACTATTTTTGCTCGATTGCTAGATCTGCTACACTTGTGCTAATTGTAATGTTTGGATTAAGCCTAAAATGCATGAAACTGTGGGATTCACATTGTTATGGCAATTTTATTGACATGTTCAGCGTTTACTGATTCATCGGATGATCTTTGTTAGTAGTATGCTTAAAATAATAAAGATGAAGTTTGGCATTGGCATTCCTTGTTTGTTGGAACTAATATTTATGTTTCATTTAATTATAATTGGTTCATTTGGTTGTTGATGCATTTATTTGGCAATGTATCTCTTGACAGGGAGCTTATTTGCCTTTTCTATCGCAAAAGAGGAAGCATCCAAATTAGGGACTGTGATCGGAATAGATCTTGGTACAACTTATTCATGTGTTGGAGTTTACAAAGATCAGCGTGTAGAGATCATAGCTAATGACCAAGGTAATCGTATCACACCATCATGGGTTGGCTTCACTGACAATGAGAGATTAATTGGTGAGGCTGCCAAGAACCAAGCCGCTTCCAACCCTGAGAGGACCATTTTTGATGTAAAAAGGCTCATTGGAAGAAAGTAATGAATTTCTCTCTCACGTTTCCTCCAATATATGCATGTTGTGTGTGTTTTCAAGCTAACTCTAATGGGGATCTTAAATATAGGTTTGACGACAAAGAAGTACAAAGGGACATGAAACTTGTTCCTTACAAAATTGTTAACAAGGATGGAAAACCATATATACAAGTCAAGATCAAAGATGGTGAAACCAAGGTTTTCAGCCCTGAGGAGATTAGTGCCATGATTCTCATTAAGATGAAGGAAACAGCTGAAGCTTTCCTTGGAAAGACAATCAAGGATGCAGTTGTCACTGTTCCAGGTAAAATTCAGTAATGCAGTGGTTTATAATTTACTATGATTGGTTTTATTGTAATGTGATTACTGAAATTGCTATGCTACCTCTCCTTGAATTTTGCAGCTTACTTCAATGATGCTCAGAGGCAGGCTACTAAGGATGCAGGCATCATTGCTGGATTGAATGTGGCCAGGATTATCAATGAACCGACTGCAGCTGCCATTGCCTATGGATTGGACAAGAAAGGCGGTGAAAAGAACATCCTTGTCTTTGACCTTGGTGGTGGAACTTTTGATGTTAGTATTCTAACTATTGATAATGGTGTGTTTGAGGTTCTTTCAACGAACGGAGATACTCACCTTGGAGGTAAGGGCCTTTGTAGTTTTTTAAATGGTTATTTGAGATTTTGTTTGGTGGGAAGGCATTTGACTATTTGAGTTTTAGATATGATAAATGATTCTTATTGCTGATCACGGCCTCACACAAGCATTATATACTTGCCTTTTCTTCTTGCAGGTGAAGATTTTGATCAGCGAATTATGGAGTATTTCATTAAATTGATCAAGAAGAAGTACAGCAAGGACATCAGCAAGGACAACAGGGCTCTTGGTAAGCTCAGGAGGGAATGTGAGCGGGCAAAGAGGGCTCTGAGTAGCCAACATCAAGTTCGTGTGGAGATTGAGTCTCTTTTCGATGGTACTGATTTCTCAGAACCACTTACCCGGGCTCGTTTTGAGGAGTTGAACAATGATTTGTTCAGAAAGACTATGGGGCCTGTTAAGAAGGCTATGGAGGATGCTGGGTTACAGAAAAACCAGATTGATGAGATTGTCCTGGTTGGTGGAAGTACTAGGATTCCAAAGGTTCAACAACTTTTGAAGGACTACTTTGATGGTAAGGAACCAAACAAGGGTGTTAACCCTGATGAGGCTGTTGCTTATGGTGCTGCTGTACAAGGAGGAATCTTGAGTGGAGAGGGAGGTGATGAAACCAAAGGTATTTATCTCTTTCAGCCATTTCAGACTTGGCAATATTTATGCTTAATTAGCCTAAAACCTGAAGTTCTTTGCTAACATCTGTGCTTTGTTATCAGATATTCTTCTCCTTGATGTGGCTCCACTTACCCTTGGTATTGAAACTGTTGGTGGAGTGATGACCAAGTTGATTCCCAGAAACACTGTTATCCCAACAAAAAAATCTCAAGTTTTCACCACCTACCAAGATCAACAGACAACTGTCACAATTCAGGTATGCCCTTAGATTGTGTAGGGCAGTCATAGTGAATGGCATAATATATCCTCCTTTCTCACTTGATCTGATGTGAATTTGTGCGTTGTGCAGGTGTTTGAAGGTGAAAGGAGTCTCACAAAGGACAACAGGTTGCTTGGAAAATTTGATCTAACCGGAATAGCCCCAGCTCCTAGGTAAGGATTATTTATTTTGTTCCCAAGTTGATTAATGGGTTGCCTTTCTACTACTCTCTCAACTGAAATCATATTCATAATCCTGTGGAACAGAGGAACACCTCAAATTGAAGTTACATTTGAGGTTGATGCCAACGGCATTCTGAATGTTAAAGCCGAAGACAAGGCCTCTGGGCGATCTGAGAAGATTACCATCACCAACGACAAAGGTCGCCTGAGCCAAGAAGAGATTGAGCGGATGGTCAGGGAGGCTGAAGAGTTTGCGGAGGAGGACAAGAAGGTAAAAGAAAGAATCGATGCCCGAAACAGCTTGGAGACCTATGTTTACAACATGAAGAACCAGATCAACGACAAGGACAAGCTAGCAGATAAACTAGAATCCGAGGAGAAGGAGAAGATTGAGACCGCAACAAAAGAGGCCCTTGAATGGTTAGATGACAATCAGAACGCTGAGAAGGAGGATTATGAGGAAAAGCTGAAGGAAGTAGAGGCTGTTTGCAATCCAATTGTCAGCGCTGTATACCAGAGATCTGGCGGAGCCCCTGGAGGTGCTGGAAGCAGTGACGAGGACGACGACTCCCATGATGAGCTGTAGAAGTGTAGATGATATATTCTTTCTTCTTCCTCTTCTTTATTTTATCACTAGTATGAGAAATTGATGCCTAGGATAGGCAGAGGCAGGCTAATGTTGGATAATCTTGTGTATTTTTTTTTGGTTTCTCTTCCCCAATAGCAGAAAGAGGAGAGTGGAATCCTTCCTGAGAAGGGCCACGATTCCCCCCTTCATTTTTGAAACACATCTATCAACACAAATCGAAATCCTTTAATTTTAAATCCAACTTCTTTTGCTACTAATCCAATTCTAAATCTCCAAAATGTAATGCAATGGTATCAAAATGTCAACAGGAGACTAGAGAATATTACTCCGTATTATTTTTCAAATTAGAATTCATTTTGTATAAAGTAAATGAGAATTGAAGCAAGAATTCAGTCTATAAAAAGTCTTTCATTCCCTTACTACAAAACAAAAAATTATCAGTCTATATCCGTTTTCTGAATAAAACTGGATAGACCAGAACCGGACGTTAGACTAAGCAAAACTACTAAAAAATATACTGAGGGAGAATTATGTGTCAAAGTCCATTCATTAAAAGGCAATCAATCCACTGCCGAGATGTATATAGAGCATGTACATCTATAAGAATTATCAGTAGTGGAGGAAAAACATCACTCGGTGGCTGTGCACTGTAGCCATGGCCACTTCAAATCACACAGATCGCGAGGGCAATTTCCGTCGTCATCCTTCACATCTATGTCAGCATTGTGCTTCACAAGCAACTCTGCAATATCTTCCCTCTCGCAAACCGCCGCGTAATGTAATGGGGCCTGCCCTTCATTATCCTTCATAGAGAAATATAAGAATAGAACACTTCAATCAAAACTGGAACAAATAGGGGAACATTGTGAATAACTCAGCTGTGCAAGAGGCATTAATCTCATACCCGCACATGACACTTTAACTAAATGTTCTTTGCCATATAATCTAATGCTCAATTGCGAAAAACCCACAAAACTTTCAAAACTGTATAAAAAGGATTTCAGAGAAGAAACATCTAATTTAAGGTTTGGCTTCATTGCAAAAGATGCAAAGAAGAAATTTTAGGACTTGGACATACAGGCTCACTCTGCTTAGGCACAGTTTTGAGGAACTGAACCTTAATCAGCTCAGTGACACTTAATCAGATCTTAATTCTTAAAGAGTATGGTGCACCGACAGCAACTAAGCGCACTTTAAACTGTGCACTTCTTTGCAATTGGATTAATCATATGCGACCATATGCAACGAAATCAAGTATACCTTTTTTGAAATAATCGCAAAACCAACCAATAAGAGCAGACTATTACTAATAAAACCTTTCGTCTCTATATTCTTTAGCATTCTCTAGGAAGAAATTATCCAATTTGAAAAAAGGAGCATAAAGGAATGGATGTCTAGTCTTACCTTTGCATTTACATTGGCAGTCTTGCTTAGAAGCACTTTAGTGATATTTAGATGGCCACGATCTACAGCCCAGTGCAATGGAGTACGACCCTCACTGTCTGAAATGGTTTTAAGAAAACATTATCCATTAGGAGATAACCTTGCTAGTCTGTATTTGGAAATTCCCTGAAAAGGGAAAAAGGGAGGTACATGATTGAGCCAAAGAAACTAAGGGCTCATTGTACCATTAGCCTAAGACCTCAGTTTCAACCACCAAACCCCTTCTGTTTTTGAGAGAGAGTAATCCTTAAAGCAGAGATAAATATTCTGCATAATTTTGCAGCAACAAATCACTACTACCATTGCTGATATCAATAGGAATCAAGGATGTAATATGCTGAAACAATATGTGTTTCTAGAAAGCCAATGGAAATAGCTATGAGAATATATGAACCATTTGAACAACTAACCCTTCAGATCCACAGGAACACCACTTTCGATACATTTGAGCAAGTTTTTATCATCTCCTTCTCTTGCAAAGGCATGTATAGCATCCATTTTCCTGCAAAGACATCAGAAAAGCTTAAAAATCGAAGTATCCCAACATTCTTATTAATGGTGCAAAAGCACATAATCATCTATCAAATTTTTCTAATCACCAAAAGCACAAAGCCTCGTTAGAACTTTTTGTGTGTGTGTGTGTTGTGTATTATGCCTCGACAAAAGAATATAGACATGCTGAAAGATTTTGCTCCAGAAGCTTACAATTCAGTTTCAGATTCCTCTTCATAAATGTAGGTGCTAAAAACAGGTCCCATTGTAGCCTTAGAATCTGCACTGCCAATTTCTTCCCTGTTCTTCTTCTGTCAGCATTTTGAGAATACAAGGAAAAAAAAAAAAAAAGAGAACAAATGTGCAACAAAAGGTGAGAACCGTGAGATAGTAGTACTAAGCTGAACAAAAAAAAAAAGAAAAAGAACAGGTGTTGGCCTTACAGATGATGCTGCACCAGAAGCCCAAGTAGGATACAACTCAGTAACAATGTCAATGTACTTTTCCATGGCTTCTTCAGGTGGCATAGCTCCCAACTTTTGCCATGCTTGCCTAACATGCCATGATACAAATATTTCAGCTTGCCAACCAGAGATATCAACGCAAATATTTTAGTAAGTACTAAGTAGTCACTAAGGCAAACCAAAGAGAAAAAGTAATGCATCAAACAGTAATTGTAGACACTAAAGCTATCTGAAGTTCTGCCAATAACACTATTACAATATTCTATTGGAAGAAAAAATCATGTCAATTACAGAGAGGAAAGATTTCTCCTAGGTTTCGATATTCAAATTGTGTAGAATAACTATGAGTTTTATGTATCCCGCAGCCTGGACAGAGATGAGCTTACTACTTCTAGAAACTCCTTTTATCTTAATAGTCACACTATTATCTTCCTCTGTACTGAAGAATCCCAAAAAGTTGAGATATTTATTGTTTTTGAATATTACAAATATCTAAAGTCTAGAATTTTCACATTCACATCGTTAAAGTGCACAAAAAATAAACTTTTAGTTGTTAGAACACTTTGTAACTCGAAACAATCAAAATCTATAAATGGTAGAGTAAAATCAAGTGCATTACCATTTGGCACGAGCAGTCATTTTCAGAGCAGAAGGCTGGGGAGCACTGCAAGGTCCCTCGGTAGCAATCTTGTAGAGTCCATATAGCTGCAATTGCAACTCATTCGACACTTTGAGCGCTGACCGATCCGCCGCCGTAGCAGCCACGAATGCAGTTGCAGCACTGAACGCCTCGTCCAGCTCAGTACTCTCAACTCCTTCCCAATCATCGTCCTCGCTATCATCGCTGTCAACCGTCGAGCTCTCATCCTCTTCTCCAATCAGCGGCTCCTCCTCTTCCAAAACCTCATCGCCGAGGAGCTCCGCGTCATTAGCAGTCTTCAACGGAGCATCAACCGCCTTCGAATCGTCGTCGACGGAGTCGCTCCGAGAAATCCGAAGATTCTCGTCGCGGAAGGCGAAGATTACAGAGAAGAGCTTAGCGAGAAGGTAAGAGAAAATCAGGCCGAAAACCACCGATTGTACGAATTGTTGCCAGTCCGCCATGATTAGATCGAAAATACTAAACCAAAAGCCCTAAAATACTCTTACGAAAGCCCTAATAGAATCCGGAAAAAAGTTAGAGAGAGAAAGAAGAAAGTATCAGCGGTGGGAGAGAGAGAGAGGGCGACGGCGTCGCTGCTGTAAATATTCGCGGCAAAGACTTTCTACTGAGAGGAGTGAGAGCTTCATATACTGCTGCTGTGCTGCAGCCGTTAGTTGATATCACAAACATCTCTCAATATTGAGTAAAGATCTAATTGAAATGAACTAGAGTTTTTTTTTTTTTTTTTTTTTTGAAAAAAATGAACTAGAGTTATACTTTATCTATTTCATCACTTCTTCGGGAAAGAGTCATTTCGTATCACTACATCACAAATTTATTAATAGATTATATGACATTTTAATTTGGAAGTATAATTTAAAATTCTAATATTGTGATATTCCGCCCTGTTATCGAGTAGCATAAGTTGTGGCATTTCAAACGAGAGATCTTAATAACAATGGAAACTCGCATCTACTACACGTGCGGGGTGGGACATTATTAATAACAAGGAAAACTCGTAGCTACTACACCCCTCATATACATGAGGTGTAAATTGTACTAAAAAGATTCTATGCAACGTGCTCGAGTGCTATATACTATTTGAATTGTATCGGGACTGTTCTCACGATGCAATCAGATATACTATGGATGTAAACTGTACTAAAAAGATTCTATGCAACGTGCTCGAGTGCTATGTACTATTTGAATTGTACCGGGACCGTCCTCACAATGCAACCAGATATATTATGGATGGTTGTACTCGATAGTCGACACCGATCAACACCTTAGACTTTTCATATATGAAATACACCAGTTTGGAGTTTTTCAAGAGTATTCTTATCTATTATTACTCATCATCTACCTCCTCAGGGGGAGCAAATGTATAGAATGAATTACATATAGAAGAACAAATTGAATCTCATGTGAAACAAAGCAAGGTTTTACAGTAAACACAAAGAACTGAGAAGCAATTCAAATTCTCCTTTCACATTCATCATTTAGTTATACTCACTGTTGCAAAACTTCAGATGATATGTCTCCCTCCCATTTTAGTATAATAGGAAGTCCATTGAGGCCCTAACACGAGGCTATCGACATCCTAAGTTAGCCCTTCCTTCTTCGTCGATTGTTTTGTTTGTGCAGAGCTTCTGAAGATCAATGTAGCCAATGATGGTGTCCTCAAAGACTACATTTTCGAGATTAGCATCGTTAAAAGTCGATCCGGATAGCACTGTGTTCTTGAACGAAGCTCCTTGCAGGTCGGCCTTCTCAAAGTTAACGCGATCAAGAACAGCATTGGAGAAGTCTGTGCCTGAAAATAAAGAGAGTTTTGCATTCCAAATCTCGTCTTTGTGGATCAATTGTTCTGAAATCTGAACTATAACAGCAACATATATACTTACCCTTAAAGCTAGCTCCAACTGCATAAGCTTTTGACATTATAACTTCAGACATGTCTGCACCATCAAACTTGGCGTCTGACATAAGTGCTGCTGAAAGAGACTTCCCCTTGAGGTTGGTTTTCTCGTTCGTGTAATCACAAAAGCGCAGATCGAGTGGTTTGTCATAAACACCGTTAGCTTGACCTATTGTGTTGCCAACGAAAGCACGCTCACACCTGTTTGGCTCTGTCGATAAAGGAGGCAATCTCTGCAAATCCGAGGAAATTAGGTGAAAGGACACATACACTTGGATAAACCAAAATGACAAACGGATACACATGATTGATGATCACTCTGTAACCATGCAGGCCAATATCCACTCCAAGGTGTTTTGCAAATGTTCCAACTCCCCAAATACAATATGCATTTGCTCAACCACCAAGAACTAGCAGCTTTTACAGTTCATTTCTAGCACCGTGTAAACCTTTAATTTTTTTGAATGACGAGGGAAACTCATAGTCGTTACTCAAGTATGTGCACAGGGTAAACCCTACCTTGTGACACCCGACAAAGGACCACAAGGAGGTAGATCAATCTAGGTTGGCCATAACTGACCAGCTCAAACCAATAAGCTAGAATCACTCCCACTGGGAGTGAACTTATAACCTTCTGGTTATCAAGTCAACAGACTAACTTGGCTGGGGTTATAGAAGCTGAAAGCCTGAAACCAGTTTTTTTCATTTTTAATGATGATCAACCTATGCAATAAGCCAATAACTTTTAGGGGAGAAATGATGGAAAACTCAAGTGCAAGATGTTTCAAGCAAAGGGTCTCAAAGATAACAAAATATTCTTGCTAACTACAAGCCTAGCTTCCAACACAAAATCAATATAATTCTAGCATATACTTGGCTGGTTTGTAGAAACTTTCACTGCTTTCAACTTAAATTGCAGGGGATAAACAGGCATACAGAACATATATTCAACAGCATAAATTTGCTAGAACTGAATCTTAAAACAACAGAAAACCATTTCTCACTTGACTGGCAGCAATAACAGGTGAAACAGCACTGATTGCCCAAGCAGCAAGAATCCCACAAGCTACATTTCTTATTTCCTTGGCATTCGAGCTGTCTCTGAAAGCTGTTCACATGGACACCAAACCTCAATCACATCTTATGAAATAAAAACAGAATCTTGGAAAAAAAAAACAAAGATTAAGGAAACCCTTGACCTGAACATCTGATCTGCGACGACGGGCGGTGTAGCAGAGGAGTATAGTGAGAAAATTTCTTTGGGTAGTTGAGAAGATACTGAGACTGTGGTTTCTGTGTTGGGGAGGGAGAGAGAAACGCCATTCTTGGCTCTGTGCGTCGCTCATTGCCTTTGCTTTTGTCTTGCTTCTTAAATCTTATCCATCCGAAAGTCTAACGTGGCCTTTACTTCCACGTGGACGATGATGTGGAAAATAATGAAAACAAAAAAGAGAAATGAATTGTTGTTGATTATGCAATGCCACAATGTAATTTTAAGAAATCTAATTTTTTAAACTATTCTACAAATTATAAATATGGCCATTGTGCTAGTAAAAGTTAAGGAAAACATTCAAAATAAGAGTGATAGATTATACTTACTCGATCGGTAAATTTGTTTGATGTGCACTCCTAGGTATACTTGTTAAGATACAAAGATCATGCGCAATAAAGAAGAAAAATCATAGCTTGAGGTCAGACGCAAGTAGACCAACACAATGACTTGACAATTCAGTCAAGAGGGGGCACGTCCACTGTTGCAAAAATCAATCGCCTAAGCGCTAAGTGCCCCTAAGCTGAGGCGAATTGCTTCATAAGCAGCCACCTAGCGCCTAACTCGGCCGAGTTGAAAGTTGACTCGACTGAGTTAACTTGCCCAACTCTATAGTGATATGAAATTTTGAAAGTGAAAAAAATATTACAAAACTGTAATAGTCTTAACCATTTTCTTTATAAAAAAAAATAAGAGTACAAAAGGCTGCCAAATTTTGTACCATTTGAAAGCTTTCTAATTGTGCAAGCTTAAAATTTTAAAATTAAAATAAAAATGACACCTAAATTTGCAATTACAAAACTTGCAAGAATAAATCTAATCTTAGACTTTATCTCTCATCCACTGACACTCGAACTCACCCCTTCTATGTAAGAGAGCAACCAAGTGTCGACCACAAAGTCTTAGCAAATGCTTGTCATTAATAAGGAATCAAATTTATAATTTTTTTTTAAAATTATTAAGGAACCACATTTTTTAAAAGAATTAACAACAAAGAACTATATTGTATAATTAACAATAATTAAGGGATCATAAGTAAAGAAAAGGTATTGGGTAGTTAAACAGTTAACTACCTCTTGTCAGTTGTAAGATTAATATATTAATCGGTAATTTCCCCGCATCGCCCAACCCGCCATTTTTGCCATTGATCATTTCTCAATAGAATTCATCACTTTCTCTCTCTAAATCGTGAACGACAGAGAGAAAGGCCTCTTCTATCTATCCATCGAAACTCTCATCTCTGCGCTCTGCTCTCTGCGCTATGGAGAATACAAGCGTCGCACCGTACGATAGGCTGGACGGCCTGGCCCGCTGGTTCGGCTCGAGCGTCGCCGCCGCCTTCTTCTTGTCGCTGGAGCGTTTCTCGTGCGTTAACCTCACGACCTACGACACCGACGACGACGAGGAGGAGGAAGACGAAGAGTCCAGGGACGGCGGCTCTTCTCATGGTGGCCCTAACGCCGTCGCCGTTATCCCCGCCGATAACAACGACGCCTGAAGAGTTTCCGATCGGCCGATCGATCGACGAATCCTCCGGTAAATCAGTAAACGATTAATCCTCCGTTTCTCTTCCCGTCAATCATCATCGATGGACTTTGTCGGTGGAGAGGACTGTTCTACGTAGAATCGCAACAATTATTCAATTGAAATTGTTGACGTTGTGAATTTTTAAAATTTTGTTTTTCTTTTTTTATTTTTGGGATCGCCGCCATTGCAGTATCTTGCTTGATCGAGATTTTCCCCTGCGATGTTTAGGATGTATAGTTGAATACGTGAATTCATTCAGCTTGATCTTGTGATCTTTGTTTGGATAATAATAATAGCTTAAAGCTTCGCCTTTGTGGCATTTGAATACATTTTCTGCTAATTCTCATTCCACTACATTTGAATACGTGGATCAAGAGTACAATAGTGAGTTCAGTACAGTAATGTTGCGTGTGATGAGTAAGTACAGTAGATAAATGAGCAACAATGGTTTTAGTACCACAACGTAGATCTGTGTATTAGTGAGAGTGAGTGATTTCAGTACAATATATTAGTGTTGTGCATCATAAACGAAGTGTCTCCCATTCTCTAATGAGACTCCTCTTTTATATCCTCAAGTGCCAACGACCATGTACGGATGCGTAATGTTGTACTAAGTGCTCCTAATGATGATAAGGAGTAACTCCTCTTCAATGTGTTGATCACTCCTCTTCAATGTGTCGTCTTTGTGTAACGGGTGACCGTTTGTTGCCTTCAAGTCAGTGTTGATGATTCGGATGTGCTGATCACTCCTCTTCAATGTGTCTTTGTGTAACGGATGACCGTTTGTTGCCTTCAAGTCAGTGTTGATGATTCGGGGATGACCGTTTGTTGCCTTCAAGTCAGTGTTGATGATTCGGATGTGCTGATCACTCCTCTTCAAGTCAGTGTTGATGATTCGGATGTGCTGATCACTCCTCTTCAATGTGTCTTTGTGTAACGGGTGACCGTTTGTTGCCTTCAAGTCAGTGTTGATGATTCGGAGTGTTGATGATTCGGATGTGCTGATCACTCCTCTTCAATGTGTCTTTGTGTAACGGATGACCGTTTGTTGCCTTCAAGTCAGTGTTGATGATTCGGGGATGACCGTTTGTTGCCTTCAAGTCAGTGTTGATGATTCGGATGTGCTGATCACTCCTCTTCAAGTCAGTGTTGATGATTCGGATGTGCTGATCACTCCTCTACAATGTGTCTTTGTGTAACGGGTGACCGTTTGTTGCCTTCAAGTCAGTGTTGATGATTCGGATGTGCTGATCACTCCTCTTCAATGTGTCGTCTTTGTGTAACGAGTGACCGTTTGTTGCCTTTTAAGTCAGTGTGCTGAAGATTCGGGTCGGATGTTGCATGCCCAATTACCCTGTCACACACAATATCTTCTCACACAGTGAAAATCTATGTAACTTTTTTATGACATATAAGTTCTCACTATTTTTTTTTTAAAAAAAATTAAGATTTTTAACTTTAAAGAAGAGTCTTATAAACTAGATCAAACTCATAATAGGGAGCTCGACTTGCCATAGCTCATAGCTAACAAATTCAATCAAACTCATTATAAGAAGCTCAATTTGTTATAACTAGCAAGTTCGATCAAACTCATTATAAGAAGTTCGACTTGATAGATAAAGTTGAATCAAACTCGTTATAAGAAGTTCTAACTCGACAATCAAACTCAAATAAAAAGCTTAACTTGATAAATCAAACTCATTATAGGAAGCTTAACTTAACATACACTGAGAGACACAACAAACCCCTAGAAATATATTTTTGTGTCAAGTTGTGGGAATAGGGAACACATACAGAGCAACAGAAGCATATACTGAAGCACAAACCCAACCAAAATGTCTTTCAAACAAAAGAAAGACTGCAACTGCCACTCTGAACAAACAAACAACTACTGAAGAAAACATCCCGGGCAGAACACAGTTGAGCAGAGGTTAATAAATTGTGCTGAATATTTTGGTACCATACATTTGGATTTTGGAGTATTGAGACACATACTTCTAATTGAACAAAATATGCATTGAGACTTTCATGCCAAAATTTCTGGGAACCTTAAGCCAGGTTCAAGGTTTAGGGAATTTTATGAATGAGACTGCACAGGCTATATGCATATACAAGAAGACTACTTGTTCTGTACAAAACTTCAAAAACCTAGATAGATCTCCCCTACAAGCGCATCCACCAACAATTACCACCGTCACACCATTTGGTGCTAAATAAATTGTTTTAAGTGAACTCTATGGTCGAGCGGCTTCCACCATGAACAACTTGGATTGTCAGCTGCTGCCAATTCAACGGGGAAAAAATTGAACGTACTTGCCTGAAAGCAGTATCGGGAGCCCAGCATGAAGAATTTGGATTATCAAGCACAGTAGCATTGCATTGCAGCACATTGAATCCAGCAGGAAATGGCCCACCTTCACCATCTCAACAGGCTTACGGCTCTTCCTATCTTGAATAGACCAAAATGGCAGACAACCACCTCAATCATTTAGATCAGCCAACCAGCCCAAAAAGAAGAGTTGCCCACTTGGGGGAAATATCAGCCACCAGCTTTACCTCAGTCTCGATGCAGACCCCAGAGACCAAACGAAAGAGGTTCTTCTACAAGGTCCCACGGGAAACGCAAACAGATATGGGTATCATAGATCCCCTTCACTCCCTCATGCATATCTCCATTTATTTTGGGGACAGAAGATATAGATCAAATAATCCCAAATTGAGCCGAGTGTGAGGCGTATGCCTTAGCTACTTGCCAAAGATAGGACAGGTCAAAGAACTCCCACCAAAACTTTCTGCAATACAACATCTGAAGGGACCCACTCTCAAATGGTGCATCCTGTACATGACAACGTGAAGCTGTTGAGTCCATCCAGCATCACCCCACCACAGATCACATGCAGGCTCAGGCAGCATCGATCAGCAATAGTTTCATCTCCTGAGACGCAAACAGTACTTTACAATGGGACAGGCAATCCATAATTGTGGAATGACCTAATTCGCCCATCCTCGCCTGCAGTAACAATTACTAAACTCCAAGCATGACTAGAGGATGTACTCTTGCAAGAGTTTTTAAGAAATTTGTATTGAGATTTACACATTGCAGATGGCAAAGTCTGAGAACTTGATGTGGGAAGTTTTTCTTCAGGCCAAGTTGCAGAGCCCTTAGGAATGGCTTCTAAGAACAATTCTTGGTCCAAAGGTATAGAGAAGGGCAATGCATTATTTCGGTTTTCATCCACTCCATGTGATAACTGTCCATTCTCTGGTTCACCAACTTTCAAGCCAGACCATGGTATCGCAATGGATGCATTGCCAGAGAAGAACTCAAATGACTTCACTTTTGGTTTAGACAAAGAAGATTCTTCTGGACTGATGCAGTTCCACATATAAACATTGAAATCGTCGGATGCAGAGATAATATGCTTTCCATCTGAAGTGAAAGAAGCAAGAATCTGGTTTCCTGCATTCCTGGGTCCTACAGAGAAGAAGAATGAATGTCAAACGGAAGGGACAAGGACCAATTATATGCGATTAGAAACTATATGAGCTATTGGTGATAGAAACAATCTGGAGAACTTGCGAAGAATGTCAATTGGAGCATTTCTACTTCCATTACGATGAATAAATAAGTAATGCACCAGATAAGGTGCCAAGAATGTAGATACCTAAACAGCTTACTTAAAAAGATGGAAATGAGGGTACCTTTATACTTGGTGACAACATTGTTCCCACTAATAATTCTGACTTGAGAGTCTGCACAAGTAACCATTACTTTGCTCGGGTCTCTTGGAACAAACTGCATTTAAATGACATTTTATCCAGAGTGTGAAAAATATGGACGATGAGACTAATAAATCAAGGCAAGGTGTGCGTAGACAATGTATAATAACCTGAAAGCCAGTAATCCTTTTGCTTGGTGACTTCTTTTTACTGATTAGGCAAATATTTGATTCCAGTTGGATGTGATTCTCTGTAAGGGGGGAAACATCAACATATTGATTTAGAAGTCAATGAATCATAACTATTGGGAAAATATAACATTTTAAACAGGGAATATACCATATGTCCATATTATAACCAGAGAATAAATTATTATATGTCCATTAACAAATTCAAGCACTAGCATAACTCATTATACCAACTCAATCAGTCATTACTTTCAAGTATTACATATTCATGTCTAACTAAAACTAAACTACATACAACCAGTAAAAATAAAAATCATCCAGTCTTGCAGGATCAATTGAGTACTGAACACAATTTGTATAGAAAAAAGTTCAGTTTCATAATCCATATACTTTAACAATGTATACTGATTCAATGGTACACATCAGTGAAATGGGCGAATTCAAAACAATGATTCATGGATAAGAGGGGTGGAATGCCAACCAATTGACCAAACAGTCCACTTTGTTACATAATGACATCAAATAACATAAAGGGAAACATTACCTGTGACACTGAAAAAGCGACAAGTGCCTGTTGTAGAGCCTATTATCCCACCCTAAAAACAAATGAGATATTGATTCAGTCTTTATACTATCAAAAACTATATCCCAGTGGTAATGATTAAGGAAGAGTTGCAATATCAGCAGACCTGTCCATCAGGACGATAAGAAACAGCAGTGACTATGTCTCTTGTTTCAGTCCAATCAACTACTTGACCACCATCAATTGTCCAAATTCGAACTTTCCCATCAATTGAACCACTAATAAAGTAGTTGTCATTTACAGGGTTAAATTGAACACAGGTCACTGCATCACATCAAAACAAAAAATAATGCACAAATAAGCTTTGATGAAATGAAAAAGAACTTTCACAAGTCTAAGTTGTTGAACATAATAAACAAGTACAAACAAAAAAAAAGGCTTGGTCAGTACCAAAATTGCTATGGGAAAAGACTTGGAGGCACTGATCAAATCCAACTTGCCAAAGCCGGACAGTCTTGTCGATTGAAGATGAAAGAAGAAACTGCAGTAAAGGACAAGCATGAGAAATTAGTCTAAAAAATAACTAAAACAAATCTTAGAACTTAAGAGAAACAGAACAAGGTGAGCATACATTGTTCTTTGACCATGAAAGATCCGAAATCTCATCATTGTGCCCTAGGAACACATGCAGTGGTTTTTCCAAAATTCGGAAGATCCTGGGAGGGAAAACAACACAGGCAGATTCTGAAGTTTTTCTGATGCCCATTGATTTATTAATTCTATCCTTCTCTGTCACCACAGGTTCCAGTTGAGAAAAATGATTGACTTTGAAGTAAATGCACGAAGGATCCAAATCTGGTATATCAATTTCATTGGATCTTTCATCTGCAACCACTTGCCAGACACGCACAACATTATCTTCACCAGCACTGGCTAGGTATTGCCCATCAAGGCTGAACTTCATTGCCAAGATTGAACCCTCATGGGCCAGAATTTCTTGCTCCATAAAAAGGGCAGACAGTTCCTTCAGCCTCTTCTTACAGTGGCGAACCTTGACCCTCTGAGCTCTAGCCCTGGGAACAGGGATAGAGCCATAGGATTCTATATAATGTGTTCTCCATTCACTATCCATGATACAGTTGAAAGAACGCAATCTATCCAACCAACGGCTCTTCACTCTATTAAGTACCCTTTGATTCTTCCCATTTACATGTATCTCTCTATGTCCAGGTACACCTGTAGAATTCTCACACTCTTCAGACACCACCAGCTGTTCTAATGCCAAACCTTGGTGGTTACTTTCCATTCTGTGCTCTGCCATAGTGCTAGTATCGCATATTTGATGATCCAGATTTCCACTTGTACATAGGAAGGTCTCATTTGAACCTGGCTCTTCTGATGAACCCATAGCATCAGCAGATGAACTTGGAACAGAAGATTGGCTACAAGAAAATTCACCTTGAAAAATTGGGTTTCTCAGCACAGCCCCAGTGCTCTCATTAATTCTATCATTCTCTCTGCAGAGGGCACTAGAGCCGCAATCTATACCATCTTGGTCCTCAGCATGCACACCATCTAAATCAGATCCAATCCATTCAAGGAATTTCGTCCTGCGCTCTCTAACACTTTTGGGACTTCTAACCCACACATCATATTGGTAGCTACTGGAGACACAATGATCAACCCAGACAGTAGACTCCAGGCAATTAGGACTTACAGCAGATGGCTGGACAATACTCTCCGGGGCATCAAAAAACTGACAATCCTCTTCATCCTGGCGGAAGCTACCCATTATACCTTGAGTTCACCCCATGAAACCCAACCCTCAAGACATAACTTTTAAAGCCCTAGACAATGTGCTCAATTCCTTCCTTTATAATAATGGAACCTAACAGACATGGGAAACAAATAAATTATTCAAACAGAAAGACAAACGCAACCACCAAGATTAGTAAAACCGGAAAATAAATAAACATTCCACTCGTCAAGCAACAACACAAAAACAATTTCACTGCTTCCTATAATGTGTACAACCACAAAAAAAGTACAGATCCAGCATGGATCCCAATCCACAGCCACTGAACCTGGTCTCCCAACAAAACAGCTTCACATAGTAAAACTTCACCCCCCAAAAAAAGTAAATAAAAACACAAACTTTTCAACCTAAAATATTATATTTTTTGCATAGAAATATGAACCCTAGCTTTCCCTCACCCAAACTTTCAAATAAAATAGAATAAACCGGTAGACATCGAATACGGAGTTCAAATCAAACCCCCCACATCCAAAATGACAACATAAATGATCCCAGAGATCACATTAATCGCATTTGAATATTTGATTGAACTGAAACTATCGACATTCGCAGAAAAAAACAAAACAATAACAAATCAGAACAGCTACGAAATCTAACTGGGTAAAAAATCTGCTTACATTGGTATATTTTGCTGCTTAACAGTATTGAATCAGGTGTAATAGAACAAGGGGATTTTAGCAGCTCATGTTCCGGAAGAAGAGAACACAGTTACTCATGTGCCTCTTCCCAGCGCTCATTCAGCAAAGAAGAGAGTGCTGACCATTAAAAGATGGGAAGGAAAAACTTGTGTAATTAATGGCGGAAGTGGGGGTGAAATTCGGAAAGTTGGGAAATTAAAATGGAAAAACTAATTTTGGAATGAGAAAGTGAAATTTTCATAGATATTCGCGATTACGGGGCCCGAGAAACGAGATTTCGAGACGAGCGAGATAGAAAGAGAGGGGGAGAGAGGGGAACAGAGGTCTGAGACTCTCTGGTTAATGGTTAGAGAGGCTAGGAGCCGAGTCGGTGGTGGTTAACGCTTAAAATCTCCGTACTCCTCCGCCTCTACTTTAATTTATTTCCCCGATTTGATTTTGAGTTCTCAATTATAATCACATTTTTAAGTAGCGTGAAATCGCTATTCTTTGTGAATATTGTTGGGATCATGAGATCTTGTTTTTATAGGTTTCTAAAGTTTTTTAGTACTACTGAACATGTTTGTACATACCTTCTTAACGTACTTAAACACAAAAAGTCAATACTGCATTATTTTATGGCATCTTATTTAAGGAAGTCATGAAAGAAAAATTTTATATAACTTGACCAAAAGATCTCGTAATTTTCATCTTGATTTTTCTTTTTTTTTTTGTACGAAAATATAAAATTTTCCGTTTTAGTTTGAAATTGATTAGGTAATGACTCATGGGCTTAGACAACTGAAATAAGATACGTGATATTTCATATAGTATAGCAATATTATATTTCACAATCTCAAGCATTAATAATGTTATACCAATCTCAACAATACTATATCTCACAATCTCAAGCATTAATATACCTTCCATTCAGGAAAATCACAGTTCTGTCTACCACTTGACCATAAAGTCTTTGGTTGTTCACTTGTTCCTTGTGTTGATTTAACTTCAAACACTAAATTTTATAAAAAAAAACATTTACAGAATACATTAGTCTTTTTTTTTAAATGACAAGAAAAATTCGCATGATGTGTATTCAACAGTTATTCTCAAATGCAGTAAGATGGATTTTATTGAAATTTTTATATAATAATGACAGTTACTGTTTTTTTTTAAACACTCGTGATTCTTTAGAATGTCGTATCTATTTTATATATACTTATGCAAAAACTTATTCGACCTAAAAAATCAATGTCTCCACCGTACCACTGAGGTTCAATTTTTTGTATTTATTTATTATAGTTGTCATAATGCACATCAATTACAAATTTTAATTAAAATTTTATTTAATTAATTTTATATGTAACTTTGTCTATCCGTTTTATTGGTCTAATTCAGTTAATGAGACTTGATTAGAGTTATCTTTAATCAAATTTGTCATAATGTTAAGTTTAGTATTTATATATAAAATTTATATATTTATAAACTATATTAAAAGTATTATTAAAGACAAATGAATCTAATGTATTTTTAAGAACATTTTTGTTATTTCAAACTTAATTGTTTGCCGGGTCAAGTTCTATAATCCACACTTTTTCTTATTAAAAACTAGAAAAACACAATCCATTGTTATTCTCTTTTGGATAATTTTGCCCAAACAAGACAAATTGAATATATTATCATTGAAGGCGATAAGAATATTGATCTAGAAAGACGGAGTGTACTCGATTATATATATTTATCAAATAAAATTTTTAGAAGTTAATATGTGCAGTAATTCGATGACATCATCTCTAAGGTATAGATTCAAGGCAAAATTTTGAGTTTCCTTATGATATATATTACGCAATAAGAATTGTTATATCTAGGTTCTTATAAGATTTATAAATATTTATTAATTTTAATATGAGTTAATTCCATCAATGGTCCTTCGACTATGTTGATTTTCCAAAATTAGTCCCCTGCTTTTAATTTGGACAATTTAAGTCCATTGACTTCCAAATTCTTTCAAATGTTAGTCCTTTCGTCAAATTTTGGTTAAGTTGAGGTCAAATGAATGGGTAAAATTATCCGTTCACCTGTATAGTGTATTATTACTTGTATTTTTCATGTCCTATATGCTATATATATGAATATAATCTCAGTCGAAAGACTTCGACTGAGATTATATGGCTTCGATTGAGACTTCAGCTGAGATTATATTCATATATACAACGTATAGGACAAGAAAAATGCGAGTAATAATACACTAAACAGGTGAACGGACAATTTTACCCCTTCATTTGACCTCAACTTAACTAAAATTTGACGAAAGGACCAATATTGGAAAGAATTTGAAAGTCAAGGGACCTAAATTGTCCAAATTAAAAGTCGATGACTAATTTTAGAAAATCAACATAATCGGAGGATCGTTGCTGGAATTAACTCATTTTAATATATATGCTTGCGTATAGTCAATTGAGGACCTCTAAATTACTACATGCATGAATAAACACAATTATCTACTCTGAAGTAGATTATATGTACTCGTGTAGTAGATTGTGTAAATCCATGTTTTACTTAAGGGGTGATTTTTATTTGATCATTAGTGTGTGTATATATGAGTTAATACCCAATATAGTTCTCGACTATAGTGGTTTTACTCAATTTAGTCCTAAGTGACTTTTTGTACTTTATTTAGTCCTCGACTTTAATGATTTTACCCACTTTAGTCCTCTGTTAAGAATTCTGTTTGTTGGGTGTTAATAACAAGGTTAACATGGTAATTTCATTTCTATTTTATTTTTTTTTATCAAATTAATTATTAATTATATGTTCTATATATATTTACACAATTGCAGACAAAGTAAATTATAATACTTTAGGAAAAAAAGAAAAAACAGTTAGCAAATAATGAGCAATTAGTTAACTTTGGCATATTGAAATTCTGATCACTTTTCAAATGAATTCAAATAGAAGCAATTTTAGTTATTTTCAAATGAATCCAAACACAAAGCAATTAGCAAATAATTAGCAAATAGCATTAACAGTAATGAATTCAAACTCAATCAATTAGCATTCTGTTCCTGTAGTATCAATACATTAGAGATACTAAGATAGAGATAAATTAGGACATATAATTAATAATTAATTTGATAAAAAAACAAAATAGAAATGAAATTACCATGTTAACCTTGTTATTAACACCCAACAAACAGAATTCTTAACAGAGGACTAAAGTGAGTAAAACCATTAAAGTCGAGGACTAAATAGAGTACAAAAAGTCACTTAGGACTAAACTGAGTAAAACCACTATAGTCGAGGACTATATTGGGTATTAACTCGTGTATATATTGTGTGTGTGTGTGTGTGTGTATATATATATATATATATATATATATATATATATATATATATATGCGCCAAAGTAAGCATATGAAGAGGTCAAAGTCCACAAGTCAAAGAACACAAAATGCTCATTATATTCTCAAGAGTCAAAATTTCCAACTATAATCCAAATGTATACCACTAGAGTATTTGTGGGTTTGAAGTTTGAAACATGAAACCAACCTTAATTGACTAAATTTGTGTTTGTTTAAGAAAAAACAAAAGAAATTGTGTTCTTTGCCCATAATATTTTATGAGATCAAACATAGATCAAATTTAATTAAGATACTTCATATTAAGTTTCATACATTTATTATCATTTGTAATAGCATAATTTGACAATTTAAGCAAGTAATTAATTGTCATATATCTTATACTTAAGTAATATAAATCTAAATCAAGACGTTGTGGTCTAGTGACATCAAATTATACTCCCATATGGAAGGTTGTGTGTTTGGATCTCAGTGGAAGCGGTATTGACTTAAATAGTTATTAACATATATATTATATTGTAACAGACTCAGTAGCACTCAAAAAAGTAATATAAATCTAAAATATAATATTTTGATCAAACTTAATTGATATTATATTATATATATATATATATATTATATTTTGAATTTATAATGTATGACATGTTCTTTGACTTCTTTCCGTTGTTGTTTTACAGAAGGTAAAAGAATATAGGCAGCTCTAGAAGTTCCTTAACCTAATTAGATAGAAAGGTTAAGTTATATATATATATATAATTTTAAATTTGATACACAATTTTTTTTTTTGAATTTTATTAAAAGAACGATGAAACCCAAAAAGCACTGAAACATTCAAAACCTGCACCCTTAGTGGGTTCAAAGCCCTAATGGTGTCATTTATAAGAAATCGTTGTAGACATAATAGATGGAAGGTAAGAACATTGAAACACCGTAAACCTTGAGCATGCATATTGGATAGAATGTGGTGCAAGAAAAGAAAAATGGAGGAATTGGAATCTATCTCTCATTGTGATTATAGCAAAACAATCAGGAAAAGGAATAAGTTGTTCCAATAATGTAACATCACTACACCCACATTGAATTGGATGCCAATTCAAAACTGAATTATGAGAGTCATGACAGCCTATATATGCCAATCAACAACTATAGTTAAAAACCATTATTCATCACCCCATAGCTCCATCAACTAACCAAACCCCAATAAATAAATAAATAAATTTGTTCACCATTTTCAAGCCATCCAACATTTCCCCTTCTGCTGGCTCACTTTTACCTTTTCATGTTGGCATCTATCAAAATCCCTTTTACCTTTTTCACGGTTTTTTAACCCAATAAAGATCCATTATTGCAGCAGCCCCTTTCTGCCACCATTTTTTGCAGCTGCGCTAAATGTATGTTGTAGTTATTCGATCACACCCCTACCACTACCTGTCACAGGTCATGGGCCGCTCTATCGCCCTCTGCTGCTCTAAAATCTGCCATCAAAATTTGTATCCCCGACAACTTTCGCCTGTTTTCCAACCACGACGCCGACATACGATATGGTCTATCTTTAATTCAAGTGGAACTGTTTTCTGATTTCACCTTAATTGCATTGTACTTTATCCCCCACTCCCAATACACCCAAAAAGCTTATTACCAATGACCTTCTGGTCTGATTTAATAGCACGAAATGACTCTCAAATGCGAGGTCAAGGTTCGAGGCTCAATGTGATCGGTATTGACTATTTGTGCTTCAGAAAGTTGAGAAAGTAATTACGAACATATGGGTATTGACTCTTTGTGTTTCAGTAGATACTACATTATAATAGAGTCAGTAGTATTATACGCATGTCTTGACTTGGGATGCTAGATGAATTTTCATATAATAGTTGGGTGTTTGGGTGTTTCCATCCTTTCGATTCCAAAGTTACTAGTATGGGAGTAAATATGAAAATGTCATCATAATCAATCACTAAATAAGAAATCGTGCATGCTCTAGGTGGATATACAACTATTTACGTCTCATTGCAATCTGACTATCAATGCAAGTATAAGGTTCACGTTTTGTTTTGTATCGCAATTTGATCGATTTATATAGTGTTAACACTCACAGCATCAAATTAACACACAAGTCTTTGCTCTTTATATAATTTGCAATTGGAATAATTTCATCGATGGCTCGTTAATAGATCAAACTATGCCAATTCTATATATATATATATATATATATATATATATATATATATATATATATATATACATGCTAGATTTAGTTTAGCTACATATATGTAGTTTAATGGTGATCTGAGTTACCCTTTTTTTAAACAATAAATTTAAGTTTAAATCCTTATTATACCTCGTCTCCTATTACATGACAAGACAACACCGGGCACGTTAACACATGAACTAATCAAGCTAATCATTTTAACCTAGTGCATCATTAATCTATTAATCTACTATACGACACCAAGACTTAGGGTAGGTTAGCTGTGTCTGGAGGAAAGCCAAAGATGGCTTAAGAAGTCAAAAAGTGATTATGTCCCATTGTTTCCATTTCTTGGAGCAGCTTAGTCAATTCCATTGACTAATCCCTAAGTTTAGTAATTGTTTATCCCTAATTACGCACCACATTGCCGACCACATAATTACAGCCTGAAGTGATTAGTACAGACAACACCCCAACAACATTAGGCATTGGGTTTCATAGGCAATTAACCTCTGATGTGATATGATTTCTCTTTTGGGTTGTCCATGTCCCAAAGGTATGGCTTTTCTGCTAATTTGGTGCGATAACAGTGGAGTTACGTTGAATATATGGTAAAGTTGGGGGCAATTGGGATGATAGGCTCAAGGTATCTCTATGAAAGGTTTATTAAATTGTTGTGGTTTATTGTGTTTCGTTTGACGATATGTGTTGTTAGTAATGAAAACATCATTCTTTGTTGTTTAACTTAACGCTGATAGGTTAAGAAAAGGGTAATGACTTTGTATATATGATTTCGCTTGTTGAAAATTTGTGAATTGAGGTGGTGCGACACGTTACTCCACGTGCGTCGTTGTTGTTGCATAGCAGACGTGCAAAACATTGAACGATGACACAACTTTTTGCTAATATTATATTGTTGTTATTTTTCGATGTATACCTCCTAACGTAAGTTAAAATTATTCATAGTGCGGCTTATATCTCATGTGTGATTTGTGGATCAGACTATATATTACATTGCACATGATTGAAATTTACTTTAGTGTACACTATTGATTACATAGTGACGGTAGATTTCTCTCGTCACCCCAAAAAAATTATATGATAGCAATAATCATAACATGTGGATGATAGCTTTACTGTATTACTAGGCTTATTATACTCGCGTTAGCTTAACAATATAAACCTCTTGACACGAGATCAAAATTATTTATATTGAAAAAAATTTCAAACGAGATATTTATTAGAGACTTTTCTCATTCGGTTAAATCATAATTGGCTCACGGTATGTGAAATTATAAAGTTGTACTTCAATTAATTTTTTGTTGTTAAAGAATTAGGCATGAGAACATGATTAATCTTGATCTATAATTTTAATGACCAATCAAAAAACTTGTAATCATACCAAAAACAAAACAAAAGAGGGAGAGAGAAGAGATCTCAACCTTCATAATCAATTGAGTGCTAATGTCTCTAATCACCGTTCGTTGGAGTTTAACTGTTTAATTAGTGGCGCACACGTGTGTCATGACATAAACATCATATGATCAACCATTATAAATAAACATATCACCTCCTAATCCTAAGATGTATAAAACGTTAATTATTCAGATCGTAGAGATCAAGATTCCTTCATGCTCTCACCCACGTTTAGACAAAACAACAGCAAAAATCTCAAAGGCAGCCGACTTGTTTCCCATCAACATATTTCTTTTTTAATGGGTGAATCCCACTCCTAACTATACTAAGAAAATCTATCTAGTGTGACAAGTTCAATCAATGAGGGTGTTAACAAGAATCTAACCCGTGATTTTTAAGTTACGAAAATTATGATCCACTTATTTAATCACTCCTTTTAGATCTTTTCATCAACAATTTATTGTATAAAGTTATTATAATTTGCAAATATGCAATCACATGGACTATATACTATTAAACCGAACTACGTTACAATAAATTGGACATACAAGTCAAAATATCATATCAGTCTATAACCATGATGGATTAAATTGACCAGGGTGGTCCGACTCAAATAATCCAATAATACAAGTGATGTCCTAACAAGACAAAAAGGAGTGTTTTATACTAATAAACTCCTAACTACCCCGCTCAAAAGGGGCGAGAGGTTACAACCGCAATGGACTGCGCCCCGCGCCGCACCGACCGAAGACCAAGCACCTGACCAAGCGTTGGGCTCAGCCTAGGTGGCGGGCGCTGGGCTCGGCCATGCCCAGGTCAGCCGGACTAGGCCAAGGCTGGGCTCGGCTCCGGAGCCCCGTAATTGGTCGGGTCCGGTTTCCTTCGAGTTGATTTGCGTCAAGTCTATTTACAAAATATCCATCAAACCGTCATCTAAAGAAGTAAATTACGGTGATGTTTAATACAGTTTATTTAATTATATTATTTTAATTAAATAATATGCTTTATGTGTGTTTGTCAAGGATTTTGATTATTGTGTTTTGGAGCATTGGATGTGTTAGAGATAAGACGAATTTATTCTCGTTGGAAGATGCTGGAGCAGAGATGCTAACATGTTAAATATAAAGCACCGGCCTTACCTTGAAGCTAAGGGAATTAGGAAGGAAAAAATCGAAGAATAATAATTTAAATATTTTAATAATAAATAATATAAAGTGAAAATTAAAGAATTGTGTGTACTCTTTCTGGTAAAAAGTTTGATTTAAAATTTAAAATGTTTTGAATTTGAGTCACTTGCATTATCTGTTCATTTATTGTTAAAATATTTTAGTTTAAAAGGCGATATAAGATTAAAAGCACAAAGTATAGTTGATATATAACACATACTTCAATAAATAATAACTATATATATGTGTGTGTATTTATTTATTAATGCATGGATTGCCTGTTTCTTAAGCAACAAATATATAATTCTCCATGTTCCCATCTCCGAAGAGATTCTATGCTTAATCATGTCTGCCTGTAGTTCGTGTGGCCGGATGTGATTCCATTCATACAATAATATATATGGGTTGGACTAACTTCTAATGTAACTATAAAGTTGAAAGTTTGATTATGGTAAAAGAAATTTTTTCTGAATATGAATTAAATTGTGCAGTACAATTCGAGTTAATCGGATTAATTAGTCTTAGTATTTTAATATGGTGAAGATATTAGATGTTGTGTGCAATTTTAACAAAAAATAAAATAATAATAATAAAACATGTGTCTCCCCCTTTTTATTGACCCCGTTTTGAATTACTCAAATAAATAAAATGTGAGGCAACTCCAACCCAATTGATCATGTATTAATCGAAAATCTTAACATGCACTCTTTAAAACTTAAAAAATATATATATTCTCATTTTACTATTTATCTTCTAACATATTATCACTTTAACACCTGAGATAACATTTTTTGTCTCTCTCCCTATCTTTTCATGCATGCTCTTAGCTTGCTTGGTTCTCCAGGCTTGTGAATTTGTGTCAATCATCTCCGTGGGATGCGGAGTGATCCACGCCAATCTTATCCCGTCGACAAAGAGTGGCATTTGGTAAACGTCGAAATGAACATACTACATTCACAATTTAAAATTCGTAATTAAAAGAAAATGTTTTTTTTTCTAATACAAAATTATTAGTTTGAACTAATGTGTACGGAGTATATAATAACGTTCTTGAAAAAATTGTCTTAAAAAAATTGACTGAAGCTCAATTAGATTAATCATATATTCATATCACTGGAATAAAGATAAGTAACAATGTAATATGAAAAAAATACATACTTCTTACCTGATAAAATGTAATATTTGTATGAATTTATTTTTTTAAAAATATTACTTGGTACATTTTATATAAAATGGTTTTGTTTTAATGGTCGGTCGGGGTTATTATGGTTAGTGAGCTCATGCAATACGTAGGGATTTCTCAATTCACGGCGTAAATTCGTTGCCGGCCATGTCTAGTTATACAATATAATTCATCGTTCATAGAATCCATTCTCTTCCAAGTAACCCAATCCAACATATTTTTCTATAATATTATACTATGATAGAGGAAAGTGGTCCAAGAAAGTGAACAATCTTTTACTTAGAGCTTTTTTATTATCGTGAGATTAATTTAGATTAAGCTCGAGTCGCTCTTGCATAGTTAATTCTAACTTTCTAGTTGCATTAAAATTACTATCAAACTTTAACAATTCAAAAACATAACGCAATCGCTACCCGAATGTAAATTATGTGTGAAACGTGTACTGTAACCCTAATCGACAATGAACTATAATGAGGTAAACTAACCATCTCAGGTTGTTAATAATTAATCGATTTAAATTTAGAAGGTCAATAAACAGTTCTTACAAACTTAAAATTTTATAATTATTAAATAAATTTGACTAACTTAATTGAGGTTTCAATAATAGTCGGTCTTATCCTTTAAATGGGAGATGTATATATATCTATTAATGATGTGTAGTAAACATCATTGAAAAGCCAGCTTTCAAATAAAGTCTCCCTTAGGATGTGGACTAATGGCCGACACATATATGAAACCCAAGTGCTTTCTTTAAACTAAATGATATACATTAATTTATTCTGTTTTAATAATTATTTAATGAGTTTATTACCAATGGTCTCTCGACTATTGCGAAATTATCAATTTGGTTCTCAATAATTTTTCGTGCCCAATTAAGTCGCTCGACTTTGAAAATTTTAATCAATTTGGTCCTCCATTTTTTTTCGTTAAAATCGGGACCAAATTAGTAATTTTGCTATAGTCAAGGGACCAAATTGGTAATTTTGCTATAGTCAATGGACCATTTCAGTGAAAAATTAACTGCCAATTTGGTCCCTTGACTATAGCAAAATTACCAATTTGGTCCCAATTTTAACGACAAAATAAACGGATGACCAAATTGGTTAAGATTTTCAAAGTCGAGGGACTTAATTGGGCACAAAAAACTGTCGACAACCAAATTGATAATTTCGCAATAGTCGAGGTACCATTTCGGTAATAAATTCTTATTTAATCTTTCATCCCCAATCAAGTTTGTAATTACATACTTGCATTAATGATTTGATGTTGTAAATTTTGTCTATATATGCTTACCAGGTGGATTACACAATACTTAGCTTACTCCATAATTTTTTATTTTTTTTTTGAAAATGCTTACTCCATAAATAATTACATATAATTTAATTTACGATGTTCACGTAATACGTACATGATACAAACTCAAAGTATTTCATCTATCCTGAAATAGTACTGAGTACAATAGATATCGATGTTGAATAGTATTTTAAAAATTTTCAATCGATTTTATGTATAATTGATGTTTTCGACCAGAGGTCATTGATTCATTGCTAGAATAACAGGTATTTCCGGCTAACGGTTCATCCAACAAAAAATGGAGGAAAACTTTTGTTAACTTTCCGACCCAAAGTGTTTCTTTCTAAAATAACGGTGTTGAATTTATAATATATAAACATAAATGTGTAATGCAACTATATATCAACTTAGATTTTTAATTGAAACGAAACACTTGCTTCAATTAACGGCGAAATTAAAAATCGACAAAAATTGGCTAGAAATTTCTGCACACTTTAAAAGGTGGACGGAAATATTTGGGATGGAAAATTTTTTATTTTCCAACCACTTGTCAGTTTAACTAAGTAGATAAAAATATGAAAGTGGAAGTTAGCAAAATTTTGAGACATCGAACATTAAAACTAGCAAATATGTTACACTTGAACTAATTTTTTGTATACCAGTTGTTGTTGTTTTTTTTTTTTTTTTTTTTTTTTT
>NC_044927.1:27518263-27555057 GCF_003576645.1 Ipomoea triloba
TTTTTTTTTTTTTTTTTTTTTTTTTTTTTGGTGATGAGAAAATCTGTCGTCACTATTTAAGAGTTTGCACCGACTAATTTTGCTTCCATGTAAATTGTAATACTATTAAATCACACAATCACACATGAGAGGTAAACTGCATTATAAAATTCATGTACAATGCGTTTGATCAAGAGAACACTGACAATAATCAAGCTCGTATCCTTCTGATACGAAACTCATACCTTACCCACTTATCCATTTCGGTACAATTTTCATCCACTCTTGATTGGATAGATAATTGATATTTAATTTTTTTTTCTGGGTGTTGTAAACATCAAGAGTTCACATATACATATTTTTAACCTATAGAATATGTTAGTCCAGAGTCATATTTATATGGATTAGGATTGGGTGGGTGAGGGAGTTTGATATAAAACTAATAAAAGTGACACACATAAAGACATTGCCTAATGTTTATTCTGTTACCTTACCTAGGAATTGACATATCATTTCAATATTGACTATAGATCGGAGTGATTTTAAAATATTATATTAATATATATAATATATATATTATTTCATATAGAAACATAAATTTAGTGCCAAGAGGGGGAACAATGATGTGACATATGCCTTTTGTAGTAATTACTCTTTGTTCTTAGCTGACCTCAAAAGATATAAAACATTATGTGATGCCCAACCTCTCTTTATAAACAATTTCTAGCCACACTTCACATATACACCTTTTTTTTTCTTTTTCTTTTTTTTTTTCCTCCCTTTTTATATAAAATTCATTGCAATCCAAAATATTGAGAACTTTTTTTTTCCGTATTATATTGATATATTCAGGTCATGTCATGAGGATAAGATTAAAGTTGTGGCACTATTAGATCTCATTGTTAAAAGGCGTTTTAGATTTCTCTTGTTTAAACCAACACCTTTTATTAAGATTTTTTTTTCTCGATCTTACCACAAGTCTCTCCACCTTGAGTGTACTAGTACCCCACACAATAAGACTAATCTTGTTCATGATGAGTGTGTTATAACCTTAAAGGGTGGCAAAAATACATTCAGTTCCCTCTTGAGTTTTAATGTAGTTGTACGTGTTTCTAAGTTGGAACCCAAGTTGAGACCTTTAGTTAAGCTAGAAGATACGTGCACCATCCTATCTACAAACCCATGGACTTGAGTATTAATAATCGTAGTAAGGAAAAATGGCATTATTCATCGCTTGGGAAATAGCAAATTAGCAATTATACTTATTGTCGTCACTTTCATTTCTCAATTATTTATGAAGTAGTTTTTTTTTTTCTTTTCTGTCAATGTATTTTATTAAGGTTGGTTTGAAAACCAATTTCGTAGACAAGTGAAGGGCTAAGAATTGTGAGAGTGCAAACTACCAAAAACGCTATTATTTCATAATTCAAAAACGAAATGTATGTGTCATTTTCTATTTATATTATATTAATCAACAACTCAAAATAAATCAGAATACATATATAATTAAAAATATGCACTTTAAATTAGTCCAGAGATTTATTACTACAACTAGCTAGTAAGAATTCTCTTTCATATTACACTAATGTCCGTATCTTTTTCTCATTCTTTTTTTTTTTTTGAAAAAAAAAATGTCCTTATCTTATAAGATGAGAATAATGCAATTAAGTCTTAATCGACCCTATTCGTAAACAACTCTTCTAAAACGACTACCATCGATCATTCTTTGAAATTCACGTGAAATTAAAGGTGCATGCATGTGTATGTGTGTGTGTGTGTGTAAGGAGGAGATGGGTGGGGGGCTGGGGTGGTAGACCCTAGACACTATTGTTTACAGTTAGTTAATTTAATTTGAGCATGCCCATATGTGTTTGTGTGTGTGTGGAGCATAGAATTGTTCAATTGACATATTCTCATGGGGAGGGAAATGTGACAGCAAGACTAAACAGATGCAGTGATTTAATGTAGTGGCCGCCACTAGATGGTGGCTGCAACGTTACAAATTGTGTCTGCCTTTTAGGTTTGCCTGCTGGAGTGATTTGATGTATAAATTTATTTTAAAAAAAACAATAAAAATTCAATAATCTCGTAATGTAATGATAAGTAATATTTTATTAAAAAAATAAAATAAAATGAACATATAATATCAAATGAAGATGGTACATTTTCACTTGGCATGTATTAAATTATAATATAGTTTTTAAGTCGTTATTATATATATATGCAATGTTGCGGCACCCCAATTATGTGGATAATGTAGAAATTTTTATCTACTTATAGAGTTATAGATAGAGACACCTAAATCTACCAATATCTTCTTTGAAAGAAGCCTCACATCTTGCAAGAACTAGGAAGCCTAGAATGGAGCAATCAAGTTAAAGCATCCAACCACCATTGACACAACATCGATTTAAAACTTTATTCCCGATTGATTATTTCGTCTATCATTTAATTTATGTGGAAATTAATAGCTACTATCTGAAGAAGTAAAGATAGTTTAGGGTGGCTTTGTGACTCTAACCGATAAAAGACCACAATGAGATTAATCAATCTTCATTATTGACCAGCTCAAACTAGGAAGACCGTACCAATAGGCAGCTATAAAATTTAAATTTGAAACTTTGTGGTTATATATATAGCCAACCAATTCTACTAGAGTTACCCTTACTATCACATATATCACCTACAAATGAAGACTCGTGCATGTTTTGATGAAACCTTGATGAAAGCCCACTGAAGGGCCAAAGCACAACCAGTCTACCCATCATCAGCCAATCCCCCTAGGCCCCTCACAGGCTTGTAAGTGCATCAGACATTGGCCCGCTTACTTAAGCAGCCGACTGAATCATCGTGATTTATTCTCCACTATGTTGTCGGGTCGAGGTATAAGACACTAGGGGCCAGAGATTTCGCCTTCGTGACAAGTATTAGTTGCAAAAATTGACATTAAATGCATACTTAAAAGAATGGTGACATGTAAGCATTGATTATCTCATATTCCAAGGAGGTAATTATTGGGCCGGGGAAATGGAAATGTGGCGGTGGAGGAAGCGGTGGCAGGCGGTGGTTGTGGGGCTTTTGATGGCGGCCGGCGGCGTTTCTCTGAAGCGGTGGCTTAATTACAATGGGCACCCACTCCCCACTTCCCACCTCCCACCCTTAATCCTTTTTTCATGTGCTTTACCATCTTTTTTCTCCAATGAGAAGTTGCACACCCATCAAAAGAACTTTCCTTTTCATTTTTCCTCATCAAATCAACATCGTTGTCACACCTAACGGTTGGGCCACTTCTCCATTTCAAATCACACATTCAATCAAAAAAATTTAAAAAAAAAAAACACAAATCATTCGAAACATCGTCCAGCAACAACATTACATTCGCTTCATTGTCACTCACAGTGATCAATCTACATTGCCCACCCATGATTCAATAATATAATCAACTATTGTCCCTCTGTGTGACACGAAATTCGCACGACAAGACGCGTATGGTCATTTATAACAGACGCGCAACACGTATAGTATGGTCAATTTTGTACTAGTGAACGGATGGCCGGGGCTGATCCCTGGCCGAGAAAATTGAAAACGAAGCAGCAACGGAGATGGAGAAGGAAAGGACAAGGACATTAAAGGGCATTGATTCATAGTTTTCTGACAAAGGGCAAAGAAACACAACTGTATAATGATTGGCCTAATAAAAGCATCACAAGAAGCAGATGATAAAGGGGGGGCACTGTGGTGTACAATTCATCACTCTCACTCACATACACCCATCCTTGGGATCTCTGCAATTCTGAGGGGAAATCTCTGCTCACTGATACGTAGTACTGCGTGGGAACGTAACTAGCTAGCCCGTTTGTAATGATATAAAACCCCAACAAGAATAATGCAAATTTCAATAGCTTTAAACTCCCAGTATGGATCAGTGCGTACATACCATCCAACGTTATTAGCTACCACTTGTCCACAAGTTTTGACAGGTTTAACGTTGTTGCTAGTAGTGTACTAATTACTATTGAGATGAAACTGTTAGATACAAATAATCTAACTATACAGAATAGTCTATGAGAAACCTGACTTTTTGTAGTAACGGAAGTGGAAGCAGTGGATCTCCAGCCACAGTTGATGTGTGATGCAGTTGATCTCCAGCCACAACACACTCAGAACCTTAGATGGTGTATTAGTGTCTACTGAATAGTATGAGTACCGTATCTAAATATACTATATAATGAATATCTTTTATCCCATCAATCAGGTTTATATTAGGCACAGAGTCTGATTGAAACGTCTTCTACTACGTCACAAAAGCTATAGTTAGTAGCAAAAACTACCAATTATATTTGTTTTATACTTAACTAGTAACATAGCCACTTTTTAAATTGACATATATTGGACTTGACCCTCTAAACTTCAGTTCGAACAGTAGTAAGATTGTTGTTGTGTTGGAGAAGTTTTGAGAGGATTGAAGTGAAACATGTATAAGTTTGCATGATAAATTATCTTGGGATTACACGTTAGGGTACTATCTATACAGTGGTTGAGAGAATTGATATGAATGATAATGTAGATGAGAGTGAATGGGACAAGAGTGTTGAAGTGGGGTTTGATCATCAGATCCAAAACCTGATGACATGAAGAAATGGAACAGTGATAATGGAAAGCAGGCTGTAAAAAAATTGGACCACCCTATAGCTTGCAAAGCTGAGTTGGTAGGTGTTAATGAATTTTTCAGAGCCTTACGGTGGTCCTGCACCATTTTGATCTTAAAGTCAAAACCCACTTTTCATATTATATATATATATATATATATATATATATATATATATATATATATATATATATATATATATATATACGGATTCAAATGCAAACAGTACTTTCCATGCGACTTCACCATCATATATGTATAAATGCACCATACATTGTTTGAAAATGCACCACAAAACGCACCACACCTGTTGATACAACCCTGAGGTTGTATGGGCCCTGAGGTTGTATGGGTTGCTCTTCTTCGAGTCAAGAGCTAAACTCCAGAATGGGAGGGAGAAAGGACATGGTTGCGCTTCGAGTGGCAGCCCAACTCCAAATGACTATGCTTCGAGTGATAGTCTAACTCCTGAAAGAGAATGTCTCCAGACATAATCCATTAATATATTCTTCAGTGCCTTTTACCTTTACACATATAGCTATTTATACAGGATTATAAAAACTATCCACTATCCCTGTACCCCACTACTTGTATAACTACCTATTAAATGGCTAGTGGTTATCCCACTATACAATAATAATAATAATAATAATAATAATAATAATAACTTATACAATAATAATAATAATAATAATAATAATAATAATAACTACAACAACACCATGGGTGTATCATTGCCGCGCCCGTCAAAATCACCTTGTTCTCAAGGTGATAATTAACAAGATGCCTTCAAAATGATACCATTGTTAGGAAATAGTTCATCAACATTTGTTCTGTACTGCTAGCTGCTCCATTTCCCTTTTTTTTTTTTTTTCTTTTTTTTGCATGTTGTCTTCAAATATGTCGTGCTCCCTGTCTTCTGTGGATACTTCAACTCCATTGAAGTCCAAGAGAATGGCTTCTGGAATACTCAACAAGGTGGCTTCGAAGATTATTGTTAAAATGTTTCGCCGGCTGCTTCCATAACGACAAATCATTTGAAGAGTTGTTTTTTTTTAAAGCTTGAAAATAATTTTTCCAGGTTGATACTCTCAATGAAAGCACCAATTAATACAACGCTGAGGTTGTATGGGTTGCTCTTCTTCGAGTCAAGAGCTAAACTCCAGAATGGGAGGGAGAAAAGACATGGTTGCGCTTCGAGTGGCAGCCCAACTCCAAATGACTATGCTTCGAGTGATAGTCTAACTCCTGAAAGAGAATGTCTCCAGACATAATCCATTAATATATTCTTCAGTGCCTTTTACCTTTACACATATAGTTATTTATACATGATTATAGAAACTACCCACTACCCCTGTACCCCACTACTTGTATAACTACCTATTAAATGGCTAGTGGTTATCCCACTATACAATAATAATAATAATAATAATAATAATAATAATAATAACTACAGCAACACCATGGGTGTATCACCGATGGTGCATTTTTGAACACTTTATAATGCATTTATGTATACTTAATGGTGAGTGACCGCGCAACCACACAAAAAGTACTGTCAGCACGGGAACTTGAGTCTATATATATTATATATATATATATATATATATATATATATATNCATAATCCATTAATATATTCTTCAGTGCCTTTTACCTTTACACATATAGTTATTTATACATGATTATAGAAACTACCCACTACCCCTGTACCCCACTACTTGTATAACTACCTATTAAATGGCTAGTGGTTATCCCACTATACAATAATAATAATAATAATAATAATAATAATAATAATAACTACAGCAACACCATGGGTGTATCACCGATGGTGCATTTTTGAACACTTTATAATGCATTTATGTATACTTAATGGTGAGTGACCGCGCAACCACACAAAAAGTACTGTCAGCACGGGAACTTGAGTCTATATATATTATATATATATATATATATATATATATATATATTACCCCTTCAGAGTCCAGGCTGCTTCTTTCTCTGCAACAACTCACTGTGGCTGTAGTGGCGGGAAATACCACATCCAGGATTTGATTTAGGTGGTGCATTGGGCCTAGTGCCCACTCCCTGTAAGGCCCACTTGTAGTGATGCAGATGGCATATGGGTACAGCCCACTTTTACTCTAATTGGGCTATAATGAACTCGAGTGGCGATTGGGCTGGCCCTAACTGAACCAGAAGGGTCCATTGGGCTTGGTGTTCACTCCTTTTACATGGGTGCAGCCCATTTCACTTAGCCCGGAGTTTTACTACATGTACTCTCTATTTCTACTCCATCACTTTTACTCTCTGATGTGATAATTGATCATTAGTTATCTTTATAGTGTGAGTCCCAATAAAAATGTGCATCAAAATTTTATGAGAGAGAATAAAAGTTGAGAATAGAATTTGGGGTATGATTGTATGAGTAGTATTTTCCAGGGTATGACTGTATGAGTAGTATTTTCCATTCATCTCGGGTTTGATGATTCGGACCCCGAAACAACAACCTATAAAGGATTCATGTGAAAGTTGACCTAAAGAGTTTCAATGTGTCATGGTTGAGCAAACAAAACAGTGTAAAGGGAAATGCCTGAAACATTGATGTTTAGTACTTATACATACACACATCCATACATACAGTGAGATACAACTATATAAGGCGAGGTTTACCCAGTCCACATCCTCGGGCAGTGGCTGTAGGTTTCCCTCGAGTACATACAGTGCGGTATAATAGAGAAGGAATGACAGATGAAAGAAGCCTTCGATTCAAATATCAACCAATTTCTTATAGCGTTTTCTATATGGACTGCACACCCGGGAGATTATATATAATTACACTTACACTGATCTGTGGTAATATCTTAACGAGCGGTTGGGAGTGGGGCTACCAATTCTCTTTAACGATTTTTGACTTCTCGAGTATGAACTTCCCTTCCTTGTACTTCTGTGTTGGCTCGTATGCTCGTTCATACTTCCACCCTACCAACTCGTGGCAATCTGCACAGAATATATCAGCAACTGTGTGAAGACCAGTCGTGAGATGTCTGTCTTCTTTCGTCCCAACTCGAATATTCATCACGTGAGAGAATAGAAATGCTCTTCCATTCCTTCCCTGAACAGAAATGCAGTTTTTCGATAAAACCATAAACAAAAGCATACAAAAGCTAAAAAGTATCCTACATTCCTAAAGCAGGCAAATTGATCTTTCTCGTGTCTTCATTTGAGGTGTGTTTGACAGATAGGAGAGAATATGGAAATCCCAATTACACCTTGATTGAATTGTGAAATTTAAAGTGGGATCGATGAGAGGAAGAACTTTTCGAAAGAGAAAATTTTCACTTCTTTGGTTCGGGGGGAAATGAATGACGAAAATCCATTTTCCACATCAACCTAAACATGTCATAATGCCATCTCTGATTATCAAATTAGAAGAAAAAACTGAAAACAAGACAGGAAAGGTTTGAACATCCTGTTGTCCTATTGGCTCGACTCAAGATGTTGCCCCATCACAAGCACCCCCACAACCCAACCCCCCGAGCCTTGTGGAGGAGGCAAATCATTGGATGTGCGATGCTCATTGAGCACCGTCATCTACAAGCTCCCCGGGGCACTTGTCTCGAGACATGAAATAATCAAGAGTGGCTAGTTGGTACTCGACTACTTGGTCATCCCTCCATCTTTCTTCACTCACCTTGGGTTTCAACCAAAACGGGAAGAACAATTCAAGAATGAACACTAAACCGTTTCTCCAATTCTCCTCCTCCTCCCCAAAATTTGAACCCAAAAATGAACTTTCACAGTATAGAATCCACCAAAGTATATGGTCACTACAACAACCTATGGACCTTCGATTTTCTATGCATTTCGAGATTTCTGCTTTACATGTTTAGACTCATAATCCATTCAATCAACACAGTTTACTATAGATCTTGCACTTTATAGAACTGGAAAAGACAAACAAATGAATGCCAGTAAGGACAAGAGACATAAAATAGCAAAACTCAATCACCCTACCAACAAATCCACAAATTCTTGAATGCAGAAGATCTGTCATAGCAACAAAATTCAACAAATCCCATGTTCCAGCAGCTACATAGGACATAAAATGGCTAACCTGGAAGTCCTTTGAGATTATATCATCATGAACAGAAACATGATTTTTACACTTGTAGCAGCTGTACAACCTAGGTCCAATTGTTTCATCCATGGAACAAGAACACCAACCCAAACACACCCACTGTTCACAGAACCAAATTAATCAAATTTCAGCATAGCCCATCAACAAATAACCATAAATATCGAAAGTTTACACAAAATCACAGAAAAAAACCTGAGAAATCAAAGCCAAACTCTAGAGAGAGTGTGTGTGATTGAAGATACCTGAAATTCTACAGCTTTGAATAGGAAGAAATCGGAGATGAAGGCAAGAACAGCAGATAAGGCTAGCGTAGAATGTTGGGTAAACGTATCAGTCAACACACTTTTGCCGTAAAAACCAAGCGCGGGGTTGAAGAGAACACAATTTGTCCTTTGTTAAAAAATAAATAAATAAATAAAGAAAAAAGCATCGAAGTACTGCAGTGGAATGAGAATCTGACCCAGTAAAACCAATCATAAAAATGGAAAAAATCTAAAGTGCAGAAATCCCATCCTGTTGTTCTTTGCTTGGATTCAACAAAATACCTCCAAATATTATAAAGGGGGTAAATTACTTTATTCTAATAATGACATCTCATTATTATGAAAATCCTCAATTCTAGACTCAAATAATTAAATATGAAGTTCGGAAAGATGAAGTCGGGAAAGAGGCGATCGAATATAATTCTCGTATTATAAAATTACAAGTTTGATTCTTACTAAAACATCTTCGATTAAATTGTAGCATAAACGTTTTCTAATGTAATTTAGACAATTTTTACTTAGTGTACACTACTCAAGTGCTAATATGTTCTCATGGTTACTAAAAAAAGTTATAACTATGAAAAGTTATAAAGTGTCAATTGACACTAGTATCAACAATAAATATCGATGGAAATAATAGTGTATAACGTATAAAGACCGACTTGAACCGAAAGTATTTGACTCGACCCAATCACATCAACTGGCCTGGCCACAGTTTTGTTGCAACTAGGAATTCGCTCATACTTCACGTGTTGCGAGCGACCTAAAGACACCTTACTAATGTCACGAGTCCCATCACATGTCTTGTCAATGACAAAATGAATATTCATGCACCTGACTGATCTGAACAACCAACTCATGAGATATACATATAAGATATGTCGAGGGTCCAACACGTGTCCTCTCAGCCTCTATAACATATTAACACCCCAATGCATAGCACTACAACAGTGGTGAAAAGCAAAACACTTACGAGTATTATATGTATTTCCTCACCACCGTACTTCATTACAAGGGAATTTACACTATCATATACAATTACATGTATTATGAACATACAAAAATAAGGTGATATAAAAATTTTAAATTTATTTAACATATTATAATATGAGGAATTTAATAATAAAAATTATGTAATGCGATAGGTGTGTAAGTATAGCACAATTTTCATACTTAAACATTACGAATTTAATTTTTGCTAATTCTTTATTGATCATGTCCGTCGTATTATGTCTTCATAATACATTGTGGTTTATTATGATAAGCAAATTATTACTCACGTGTAATAATTTACAAATCATCATTAGGGGTGAGCAAAAAAAAACCGGGCCGACCGTAAATCAAACTGTCCGAATATTTCGATTTTCGGTTCGGTTTCGATTATTAAGGCAAAAAAAAAAAAAAATCGGTTATTTCGGGTTTTCGATCGGTTATCGGTTTTTCAAGAGAAACCCGAAAACCGAAGGTTAATCTAAAGAAAAAAAAAAATATGTAAGTTATAACTTCATCTCATTTACATTTTGCAAGTCTATATTCTATTACATTGATTTTAATCACTTATTATATTGCACGACATTTGTTAACCATATAATGTATAAATATGTTTCATAAAAAACATCTTAGGACACTTTTTTTTTTTTTGAAAATTCTTAGGACACTTTTTATTGTTAGTTCTAAATTATAATTGAAAACTTAAAAAATCTAAAAGCAATATAAGTTATTATTTCTTAATTACTATGACTCACTGTTTCACATATCAATATATTGTTTGGAGTATATAAAATTGAAACCAGTACATAATTTTTATTTATGCATCTAAAATATATTTACAAATAAATATATCTCACATTTTACACATTTTATATTTACTACACTAAACTACTATTATACTTGAGAACATTAATTTTAATTGATTATAAATATTAAAATATTATTTTTTCCTTAAATAATTTATTCTTTACGCATTAGTCAAATAAATAAAATAAATATAGCTATTTTACTAAAAAAAACTCGGTTAAATTTAACCGACCGAAAATCGTCGGTTTCGGTTATGAAGGTTGGTCGGTCGATTTTCGGTCGATTATGAAGGTTCGGTCAAATTTTCGATTATTTTGGTTATTAACAGAAAATCGATCGATGCTCACCCCTAATCATTACACAATAAATGTGAATTGTACTAAGAAGACTTCTATGCTGTATTGATTTAGTTAGTCATTTATTTCCCTAATAAATAAAAAATAAAGAAGAAATTATGAAGAGGATTAATAATACAAAAATGCCCGGGGAAAGAAAAGAGGCAAAGTGTTAGACCAGAAGAACGACGTGAACCAGGGGGCCGCTTTACTAGCCACGACTGCTGCGAATTCTATCGTACTTCTTCTTCTTCTTCTACTCTGCATACAACTCATACCCGTCTTTCTGCTTTGGAAATTGGAATCGATCGTCTTTGTCTCCCAAAACACTTCAATTTCCGGTGCGAAAAATGGCAGATGCGTACTGGAGATTCGGCGACGTTCGGCAACAACCGCCGCCGGCAGCAGCTATTCCGTCGCTCCTTGCTAAACGCCCTCGCTCCGAATACGGTGTCTAACTTCTTTTCATATATATCTATTGAATTCTCTATCTAATTGTGCTTTTGCGAAGACCCTAGGTTTTGTATTTGTCCCAAGATCAGAATTTGTTGTAATTCGGACAGACAGCTAGGGTTTTTGGAGAATTTTTAATTTTTACTTATTTTTATGGGGTATTTTTCCCGTAATTTATAGGAACTTGTAGAATATATGGAGTGGAAATTATGATTTATGATGCTTTATTTAGTTAGTTTTTTATTTGTTGGGTATAGAATTGATATAAATATGGTTCTGTAACGTGAAATTGTAGACAAAATTTAGTTCAATTGTAATCTCTCTTGAGCAGCTATAGAGCTCTAGTAGTTGAACCTTTGTTACCTGTGGCTTTCAAAGAGAGGAGTATAAAAGATTGCATCTTTTTTTCTATGTCATGGCTTATATGTTATGTTTACTTTGTTCTGTTTGAATCAGAATTGAGCATACAGTTGGACTCTATAATCTTTATTTTCTTATGCTGTGTAGATCCTGCAAACAGCCATGACTTGGCTGGCTATTATGCTCGTGATGATGGAAGGGGGGGAGTGCATCGTGTCATCAGAGATACTGATCCTATTGGAGCATCATATGATCGTTATCTGCAAAGCGCGGTAAACAACTCGTTCTACTTTGTTGTGTGCTGCATATTTCTGATGATCACGTGTGTCTGAAATTCCTAACATAATGTGCCAGAAAATTTCCGCTTATGGTGGGGGTGAATCTGCAAGACCTTTGACTGGTGGAATGGCTGGACATCCTACTGAAGATCCACGTGTTTTGGGCATTGGGGGATCAGACCCTGTAGGTGCAAAAGGCAGGGCAATGGGAGGAGTAGGAGGTGGGAGAACTGAAGTTCCTCTCCCTCCTGATGCTTCAAGCACACTCTATGTGGAGGGCTTACCTGCTAATTGCACTCGACGGGAAGTGTCCCGTATCCTTTTACAATCCACCTCATAGTGTTATGTTTCAACTTCTTTGTTCCGGACGTCTTCCTTAACTTATTTTTGCAGACATATTTCGGCCTTTTGTGGGCTATAAAGAAGTGCGACTGGTAACAAAAGAATCAAGACGTGTAAGGATTCATCAAATTGTTTGTTTTTTAATTGCCAACACAGTATGTGGTTTTCTTGAATTCATTTCTCAATCAACATGTGCAGCCTGATGGTGATCCATTGGTTTTTTGTTTCGTTGACTTTGCAAGCCCAGCCCATGCTGCCACTGCAATGGATGCCTTACAAGGTGAAGTTACCATTCTCATGCTTCTTATCATGTAATGCCATATTAAAGCTCATAACTATAGTTTTGAAAGCAACAAAAAGAAAAAAACAAGAACTAATATAATGAGAAGCATCTCTTGCATGGATCATTCTAAAACTGCATGCAGCACTAGAGTCCTAACATAGTATGTAATATTTAGATGTGAATGGGATACTTATCTTGTGACTTTCTTGAAGCCTCTGCAGCCAAGATTATATTTTGCTGTCCCTTTTCTTGTCCTTACCAGATTAGAAATTTGGAAAATCAGAAATTAATTCAACTGCCCTGTTTAAACTGTGCATGTTATTCTGTTCTCATTGTTTCATTCACTGCCTGTAATATAATGTAAGCTTGTGCTAACTTCCTATGACTATTCCATTGATAATCAAAATTTATCAGCCTGCTAGAGCATAGAACACTCAACGGGTAATTTAATTTGTTGTCCTGTTATTTTCACCTTTCTCTTCACAAAATATTCTAAATTTCCTTAGGATTTGTATGCTGTAAACACGTTCAGGCTATATGTTGAGGAGTTTTAAGACTCAATGGAAGATTTCTGTACAGATCTAGGTGGAAACTGACTGAATGCTTTATTTCCTCTTTAGCTACGATATGCTGTTAATAGGATAAATAAAGGTGGGGGGTTAGAGTACATCTCGTGAACACTTAGTGGACCTTAATACCTTTATGTGCACTCTGGATAAAAAAAAATTATTTTCACTATACAATTAGAGCCTCTCACAAAGCAGTTCTTAACTTTGCACCCATGGGCCATGGTTCATAACTACATTTGAATTTTTAACCCCTGCTTTCGAAGTCTAAAATCTAAATCATGGACCTCTTTTATAAATTGCAAGTAAAAATACATTCTAAAATTAGTGACCTATTCTGTAGTGGGAAAAAAAATACTTGAGAACATTCAAGAGGAATTCTTTTCTGAAACGGAAAATAAAAACTCAACTTTATAGTTTTTCACTTTAAAAAAGGAGGTTGGAAAATATTGAAGAGATGCTCTAAAAATTTCCTTCAATGATTAAGCAGTGCTTTCCCAATATTTTCAATATGGACGAAAAGTACATGTGAATCACCTCCCTACCACAAGTGCCGCACTGCTGCTCACTTCTGCTTACCACTATCACTTCCACCCACGTTTGCCGCTGCGCCAACCATCACTGCTGCTCACTTCTGCTTACCACTATCACTTCCACCCACGTTTGCCGCTGCGCCAACCATCACCATTTTCATGGCCCCTCTTCCACCCACCACTCTGTATCGCTATCATCCCCACACACGTCTATATGCTTACATCACTGCTGTGCTAACCACCAACACTATTGCAGTTGCCAGCTGCTACCACCATTCATCATCACCACCCACCCCTACCCACTACCAAACCACCTAATCACGTATCACTCATCATCTCTGTCCACCATTAGCAAAACTCACCACCACACTCCGACATTGCCACTTTCTATTCGTGTTGCTATTTTTTATACTAGTAAAATGGTAAAATTTGGACAGTTTTCATTTTTTTTTTAAGTTGAAAAGTAATTATGATCTAAGATTCTAAGACCATGTTTTATAATTTTCTATTTAGTCAACTGGAAATGGAAATCATTTTCCAGGACAAAATTGGCCCTGGGTGATTCAACCCAAGCATTAGAGCCGTTTGGGCCTCCATATTTTGTCCTGGAAAGTATCCTTTTCTTAATATGCCAAAAAGAATGCCAATGAATGCATTCTTGAATCTTGAGACACTATCTGCTGATTGGTAGATATATTTCATCTTACATGATCCAAATTGCACGTGTCTCAAGATAAAGCCGCGCAACAACTCCACATAAGTGTGAGCAGAAATTCTTCTCCCTGCATGTGACATTGAGTCTGCCTAAGCTTGGTGAACTTTCTGTTGCACAAGTGACAGTAGGATGCTTGGCAGCGCAAGTTTACGTTTTGTACCTCTTCGGATTCAGATTAAGCCGTAACTGACTAACTGAACATATCAATGCTATACCGGTTCCAACGACTAGACAATAAAACGACACTTGTTCCGCAGCGTAAAATGGTAAAAACTCTATCTTGCAGGTTATGTTTTCGATGAGCTCGAACGTGATTCGGTTACTCTAAGGCTGCAATTTGCTCGCCATCCTGGTGCACGGTCAGGTGGCGGGCATCGCGGGAGACGTTGAACTCTGCACGTGCAGGTGATATATGCTAGACTCTCGGACACTAACGCTTTATTCTTATGGGCATTGCGTTCTGGAAACTAAACTGTGGACGGACGCTTCTATGTAGGACCCACTCGAATTGTGATATTACGATAGTGAGAGACGTTACGCCAGTGTTGCAGTTTCTTTCGCGATATCTATGCTAGACTGCTACTCTGAACGGTGCTTTCATTAGGACAGACCAGCTCGAATTCGGTGGGAATCTGTTATTCAAGGAACAAATATTCGTGTTTAAAAATGTTTTAGCCTCCTTTGCAACCTTGTTTTCTGTCCACGACGTCTCTACTGGACAACACTACTGTTATATGTCATTCCTAGATGGACATAGTAAGGAAAACATTCGATTATGTTTCGAGTTTAGATTATGATCGTATTTGGATGTATTTTATTAAAATCGCGTGATAACAAGTCATTAGCTATACCTTGTCCAATGATTCACATGAATGATGTGAAATCATTTGCTACTCCAGTGCTCTCACTCTCTACTTCAGTTTAATGTGAAAAATGCTTGGTGTTCTGTCTTCTCTAATTGCTTACTTCAGTTTCGTACACCCTATGTTGTTCTTGTTCTATCTTCTCTAATTGCTTCAGTTTCATACACCCTATGTTGTTCTTGGGAGTAACTTTATATTCTGTTGGGTAAGAGTAACATTTCGGTCCGTGTAGTCCTGATACGAAATCCCAGCTGGCAATCTTGCCCTTATAACTCCAGGCATCAGCTCTCCTGCACTCTAACTGGGACGTAGTTGGTGGTTTTTATTTGATCGGTGAGATTATGAGATTCCTCGGCTACATGGCTACATAATTCCTCGCTTGTTGGGTGACATAGGAATAAGATACATGTGGGATTTGGACTCGTTATGTCTATGTAAGCAGAATCCTACTTGACCATTTTGCCTAGTGCTGCAAGGATAGGTGTTTTGGCTCATGGCTCATCAATAATTGACATTACCATATGGCCATTGTTTATGTTTTATTCTCTCCATTCATTTCTTCAACTTTACAGCATTCCCTGTGTATCAGTCCAATGTTCTTGCCATGCTATTTTATTTGCATATTCCCAGTTCATTGTGTTTTTCGGGTTCTTTTTCTTTCTTATATGTTGCACAGGGTAGGAAGCATAGCAATCCAGCAGCTATTATCTGTGCACTACCCTGCAAATTTTGTCAAGAGCTGTTGGTAGTGGAGAGATTGATATTACAAATTGATAGTTTACACTGACCCTATGAAAAACTCTTTTGCTTCTAATACTTGGGCATTTCTCTTATGCCTTGCAGTGTGAATTTGTACATCAAAATTATAGTGTTACATGTCAAATTACCTTTGAAGTTCTTGTATTGTAGGATTTTGTTCTATTTAAATTTTGGTCAATTTAATTTTATTAGTGTCTGGAATTGATATATTTTGGCTGTTGTTATCAACTCTTTAGACAGGTCCATTAGTGATGTGGCACCAATATGTCAAACTCTGGTGAAGTGATATTTCCATGCCAACATTTATTATGAATATATCATTGAATAGTTTTACTTGTTTTTTTTTGAAACAAGGTAGTGTATGTTATATTATACTTTCTCAATCTTTTTCAGCCTAAGAATTCTTACCGGGGTTCGATCTGTGACCACTCATTTGGAATGATAATAGAAGTGTCATCACATTACATGGTAGTTGACTTTAATACTTTTTACTCAAATATTTAATATTGAAATTATAAAATTATTTACGTGGTAGACATGTTAGTAAATTGAACAAATTTCAATAATATTGGCATTACAACGCTTTTACTCTTTTTTGGGGGTGACGAGAACTTGTAATTATTATCTGTGTATTAAATAAATTATATTGTGTAATTTTAGCCGGCAAAGGATCACCATAAGATAAATCATCCTAAGTTGTTCATTACTAATCAATTCAAATTAAGAAAGCCGTTTGACTTACTTGGTTGTGTTTATTTCATTTTTACAATTTATGTATGAGTACATATGTTTTTTATTTTTATAGAAAAACCTAGAATTTTTTGAGATAATTAATGCACCATAGGCAATTTTCACTAAAACTCGTCATAATTATTAAATATTTGGATGCCGGGACTGCTTTCATGACTTTGCTTTAAATCATAGTATAATTCTGCATCTCTTGATCTTTTTTTTTTGAAAGAAAAAGATTATATTAAAAGCTCCGCAATGGACGCAGGGGAACAACATCTCAAAACATAATCCTGTAAAGAGGAAAGACAGGCTCGTGCTAAGACATGAGCTAAAACATTATTCGATCTAGGAATGTAAAAGACTGAACAATAAGCAAAAGAATGCATAATTCTGAGGCATTCCCGCGTGGGAATACCAATGTACGAACGCAACTCAGAATTAGACCGAAGATTTCCACAAAGCAAAGAACAATCCGTAAACATAGTAACCGCCACTTCGTTCCTGTTCTTCAACCAAGACAGAGCCTCCTTACATGCAAGAGTTTCTGCCATTAAAGCCGAGTCACAAAACGAAAGCGGAGTACTCATAGCTGCAGCAAAATCACCATTCAGACCCAACAAAACCGCACTTGCCGTAGCTCTGCCTGAATCACGATCATATGCAGCATCAATATAACACCGGCTGTAAGATTGAGCATATGGACCTGGAGCATACATGAGGCTATGAGAGCTGGACGTGGTTTGAGAATGACGCCAATTCTGGAGAGTTTTATCTGCCAATGCCACCATCGAAGTTGGTATAGGCACTTTGGACTCCCACACTGCCGAATTACGTGCGGTCCATGTAGCATAGAGAACAACTGTACACCTTGTAACCGCATCATCATCCAACGTGGCAAGAACCTTCTGGAACCATGCAGGGAAAGATAGTCCAACTCCACTGGGGATGGCAAGCTGAGCAATATGCCATGTAACAACTGCAAAACCACAACAAATAAACACATGTGACACATCTTCTACCTGAGTTACACAGAGGGGCACAAGGGATCAATATCCGAACGTCGCTGAATTAAATTAGAAGTAGTAGGAAGAGTATTAGTAATTCTGCATCTCTTGATCTAATTTATGCTATTACTATTATTTCTTTTGACGAAGTAATAAGGACGAATGCATTAATGAAGATCAACGAAATTCTAAATACCAGGAAAAGAGATATATTTAAAAATTGCATTATTTAATATGTATCCAAATGAGAGGCCACATGTTAAAACCTTGGTAGGGACATTGACTATCGTAACCGAGTCAATAATATTAAAAAATACAAAATAATAATAGATGGACATTGATAATTTTGGGCCTCAAGTAATAGGATTTTCAAAAAAAGAAAAAGTAATAGACACTCTTTTTTTTTTTTGTACGGAGTATTCATTTAGGCCGAATGATATTAACTTTAACTCGGGGGATCACTCTCTCGAGTCTCGATTCAGACCGGTTCATCTTACGCATCTCGAACCGAGTGATCTTCTTCATCTCTCTGCCTAAACAGTAGATGTTCGACAAAAATTTTCGTGCGTCTTCTTCCACACCCCATGGCCTGAGATCTCGAAGAAAACAACACCACAATTTAACAGAGGTTTAAGTTTATGGTGGTTGCATGTATATAAAACTCAAAAATGGAGGGAACACAAAAGAGAGAAGTCCTCTTCGAGACTCGTCGTCACACTTCCAGGCCTTACACTTCCAATTATCCTCCTACAATCACACATCAGCAGCAACAGGTCCGCCTTCCATCCCTGACCTTCACGAATTGGCTCTTAATCCTCGATTTTATTCATCGTTTTTTGATTGAGTTTACTTTGTTTGTTGCTAATTTAGCTGAACGGAGGTGCTGGAGGAAGTTTCCTCTCGAGATTGCTCCCTTCGCGAGGTAACGTCAGTTTTTTATGCTGAATTTGATTCGTATTGTGTTTGATACTTGGTGGTTTTGAAGTGAGCTCTTGTGCATTGGAATACAATTCAATAATCTCCAAATGTGTGATGAGTATATTTGACTGAGGGAAGCAAATCACATTATTAGGTTTATGAGAGTATGATCTTCATTCTCTGGACGTTTCAGCAGCTTAAGTGAATTCCTGTGATAGATTATTTATGTTGCTTATATAAGAGCGTGACATGCTTTTATAGATTCCTTATTAAAGAGAATGTGATGGATTGCTTCTTCTTTTGCTAAACTGTTATGCAATTTTCTCAATGTACATGAAGGTATTGCCCAACTTAAGGAGAAATGGAGCAACTACAAGCATCCAAGAAGATTAAGGAAAAGTGCATCCCTGTTTGTTTCCCCTGGGGGTGATCTTGTCGCTGTAGCTTCTAGGAATCAGATAACAATATTGAGGAAGGAGGATGACTACCAGGAACCTTGTGGGATTTTTACCTGTAAGGATCATAAACCTGTACTGTATCAATGTAAAGGTCTAAAATAAGATTAGTGCTATAATTATATTGCATTCTACTTAAAAGAGCCATACATGATATGTTACTAGGCATTTTATGTTTATTTTCATTTTTTAGCAAAATCTGGTTACTTCGGTCAGATTTCCAAAACCAGGTTGCCCAGTTAAACTTTTTATTGTTTTTGTTTTATTGGTTGTGGTTGGGAAGGGGGCAGGGGGTGGGTTTCAAGGTCTTGGAACAAGATAAGCCCCAGGTGGAAGTGGTTGAGGGAAGTAAAAGATGTCGTGTTGACTTTAGCATTCATACTTTTTACATTTCAGCTAGTAGCCATTGGATTACATAATTTTTAATGTAAATTGCAACTAACTTGTAAATTTCCTTTACAAGCCACTGATCACTTACTGCCTCAGGATTTTGTACATTGAAATAGGTGAAAACAATGCTACGTTTATGTTTGGGGTTTGGGCAGAGACTCATGATGTTCTTGGTGTTGTTGATGATGCTGACATGCTTTATCTAATTAGAGCTAACGGTGAAGAAATAACCAGAATACCAAAGAGATACTTAAAAGTTTCATCGCCAATAATAGGCTTAATTGTGCAAGATGATATTAATGTGAAGGCATCATGCTTGTAAGTTTAATTCTTATTTACTCCATAATATATATTCTCTAGAATACTTAACATTTTATTATCACTTGCTATTTTATCTTTCATTAATAGCTCATTGATGTATTTAGTTGTATAAATTGCTTTATAGGTGTACATTTAGTGTGTTCACTTCAGATGGTTCAGTTCATGATGTTGAGATCAGTCAAGATCCTAGTGCTTCAGTTTTCTCTGGAGTTGCCTCAACCAGTGAGTCAATGAAGAAGCAGCAGTTCCCTCAGCATGTTGTCTGCCTGGATTACCATCCAAAACTGTCTTTGTTAGCTGTAGTAAACTATGCTGGTAGTACACAATCAGCATCTAATGGTAGTAGTATTAATCCTCTTTCCCCTTCTTCATCAATCATTTGAACAAAACATTGGTCCAGTTTTAAAAGAAAATGGTCTCATCATCTTCAGTGGAACTTCTTCCTTTACAGGATTGTACAGTGTTTCTCTCTGGCAGAAAAACAGGAACTTAGACCTAAAACTGGTGGCTTCTGCTCAATTTGAGGGCTCAAATTTCATAGCAAAAGGAAATGTAGATGAAGTAGCACTGCCAAAGGTGCGAATTTCTGTGCAAGGAAAATCTGTTGCTATTCTGGACGTGGAAGGATCTTTGGTTGCTTTTAAATTTGATAATGAACACCATTCTCTCTCATTTACTCCTGGAGAGGGACGTGACCCAGATATAATAAAAAGTGAGCTAAAGAAACACTTGAATGAGATAGTGGATTTTGCCTGGTGGTCTGATGATATTCTTACCATAGCGGCACGGAGTGGTATTATCACCATGTTTGACATGTATGCTGGTGTGAAGTTATTAGAGACTGATACTAAATATTTGCTGCCCCTTTTGGAAAGATCACAGCATCTCACTGGAAATCTTTTTCTATTAGAGAGTAAGTCATCTTCTGGGAGCTATGACTCATCTGAAGAAAGTGCTAGAAGTGTGCATCTCATTGAGTGGGATGCTGTTGATATGAATAACCAGTTTGATTGGACCAAACTGGGTTGGACCTTGGTTTCCTTTTCTGAACGATCTATTCTAGAAATGTATGACATACTAATTGCTCAACAAGAGTACCAGGCTGCACTCCAATTTGCAGAACGCCATGGGCTGAATAAAGATGAGGCACTGAAGTCACAGTGGCTGCATTCTTCCCATGGAATAAGTGAGATAAGGACATTGCTTGCAAATATCAAGGATAAAGTTTTTGTACTCTCTGAATGTGTTGATCAATTTGGACCAACGGAAGATGCAGTAAGGGCTTTACTTGATCATGGGTTCCGCCTAACAGACTCATACCGGTTTTCCCAGTCTGAGGGTATTGAGCAGGATGAGATTTGGGATTTCCGTCTGACAAGGCTCAGATTGTTGCATCTCAAGGACAGGCTAGAGACATTTCTTGGCATAAACACTGGCAGGTGATCATTTTCATCAACACATTTTTTTTTCTTACTAACATCTTGGGAATAAGTTTTTTGTACTATTCATTTTCTGTACTCAGACTCTGTATGCATGGAAAGTTGTAAACCATATTAAATATGCACTTCACTGTAGATATGGAGATGTTCTTTTTGATATGCGTTCCTACGAGTTGGTTTTTTGTAACCAAAATAGAAAATGGAAATGGATTCAGATTTACTTATTTGTTGGATAAAATCACCCCTTTTTTATGTTTTTTTTTTTGGTTGGGGGGGGGGCGGGGTATTAGCTTTCCTCGAGCAAAATAAAGCAATGTTTCATGCCCTAGTTTCTCATTTGCTTCCTCCTGATATGGTTTTCATCATTCTTTTTCGTAGTGTGTTTTCAGTATATTAGTGATTACTGTTTACTAAAGTTGTTCCAACTGACTTGGAACTTAATGACATAGCCTTTTGCAGGTTTTCTGTGCAGGAGTACAAGAAATTTTGTAATCTGTCCATCAAGGAAGCTGCCATTGGACTTGGAGAAAGTGGAAAGATTGGGGCACTAAACCTTCTCTTCAAACGCCATCCTTATTCTTTGACTTCTTGTATGTTGGATGTCTTATCTGCTATCCCTGAAACTATTCCAGTTCAAACATATGGACAGCTACTTCCTGGGAGTTCTCCTCCTCCAAATATTACTCTAAGGGAAGAAGATTGGGTTGAATGTTTTGAGATGGTTGCTTTTATCAGCAAACTCCCTGAGAATCATGAGAGCAATATTCAAATCAGAACTGAACCAATTATCAAGCAATCTATGGAGTATCAATGGCCTTCAATTACTGAACTATCTTCATGGTATAAAAATAGAGCCAGAGATATTGATAACTTTAGCGGGCAGCTAGACAATTGCATCTCCTTAATTGACTTTGCTTGTCGGAAAGGCATTCATCAGCTGAAACCATTTTTAGAGGACATCTCATACTTAAATGAACTTATTTATAGTGATGAAGATGACAACACAATGAATTTGTCTATGAGTCTTGCAACATGGGAAAACTTATCTGATTATGAAAGGTTCAAGTTGATGCTAGTTGGGGTTAACGAGGAAAATGTTATTCGAAGATTACATAATAAAGCAATCCCATTCATGAAGAAGAGGTTGCACTCTATGACTGTGGTTTCCAGAGATGAGGAGCAGCCCTCCACTTTGGTTAACTCATCTGAGTCTTTTCTGGTCAGATGGCTGAAAGATATTGCTTCGCAAAATAAATTAGAGATGTGCTTAATTGTGATTGAAGAGGGATGTAAGGAGATTCATAATAATTGTTATTTCATAGATGATGCTGAACTGGTAGATTGTGCTTTGCAGTGCATATACCTGTGCTCTGTTACAGATAGATGGAGTACTATGGCTTCCATCTTGTCTAAACTTCCAAATACAGGAGGTAAACTTCCATCCATGTGAATGCTAATATGATTACAAGAGTTTGAATCTCCCATTTGTGTTTCATATTTTTATAACATGCATTTCTTTAACATTTCATTGGGTATCAAGGGAAAATATTGAGTGACAGTATACAAAATGCTCATTTTCACAGAAAGCATTAGTTGCAAGAAGATTTGCCATTTTGTATTTTTCCCTTCCTGTTCTGGGTGGGGTGAGTATCAGTTTTTGGTTTGGCTAATGATGAAATTGTATGTTGGTTTTGGAGCAAACTCAGTTCATAGTCTTGCTAAATCTCCATGCAATTTTCATGTGTTTCTTGACATTTTTCTTCTAATTAATATGTGAAATTTATAGTGTCAGCCAAATAATTCATATGAAATTTGCTGGTTTGTATGATTAATATATGCATGGTTTTATCAGAGTTTGATGATGCACGTCTCAAGGAAAGACTTAGACTTGCAGAAGGTCATGTTGAAGCAGGAAGGCTTTTCGCATATTACCAGGTTCCAAAGCCTATAAGCTTTTTCCTTGGAGCAGATTCAGATGGAAAGGGAATAAAGCAGATCCTTCGTCTTATACTATCCAAATTTATTCGTCGCCAACCAGTTCCAATGGATAGTGATTGGGCAAATATGTGGCGTGATTTACAATATCTTCAAGAGAAGGCATTTCCCTTCATAGACCTGGAATATGTCTTGATAGAGTTCTGCAGGGGATTGCTGAAAGCAGGAAAATTTTCACTTGCTAGGAGCTATTTGCGGGGTGCTGGTTCAGTATCTTTGGCAACTGATAAAGCAGAGAATCTTGTCATTCAAGCGGCACGGGAGTATTTCTTCTCAGCATCAAGTCTTTCGTGTTCTGAAGTAAGTAGATTCTATACTTTTTACTATGGAAATGATCTATAAAACCCATATGGTATTAATAAGTCCTATTGGCTTGTCATGGTTGGTATCTTGATATGTGTTTTGGTATCTGCAAATGCAAGTGGCTTTTAAGTCAGGCTCACTGAACAGGAGCAATATATTATGGAGTATGTTGTATATTGCCATTTTAGTTAGGTGCAAGTAACATAGGATGTAGCTTTGGAGGGAATGAGTTCAACTGTTTTTAGCTCTGGCCCTATACCACCTCCAAACACCTCCACCCCCCCACCCCCCACCCCCCTCCAAGCGTGCAACCAACCACAAAAATTAATAAAAAATAAATAAAATTCCTTTTTTCTCTAACAAAGTTAAGAGCTTTGGTCCTGGGAATTCTTTTTGTGCATGATCCTGTTATAGTCATTTTATGAAGAAACTAAACGTCATTGTGAACTATTAACTTCTGATGGCTTATATGTTGTAAAAATACATAGCTTGTGCAATGCCAAATTTGTGATGAAGTGTTGAAACATGCAGATCTGGAAGGCTAAGGAATGTCTTAACATCTTTCCAAACAATAGAAGTGTGATTGCTGAGGCTGATATCATCGATGCTGTTACTGTTAAACTTCCAAGTCTTGGAGTCAACCTCTTGCCAATGCAATTCAAGCAAATCAAAGATCCAATGGAAATCATCAAGTTGGCAATTACAAGTCATAGTGGAGCTTATCTGAATGTTGATGAAATTATTGAAATAGCCAAACTTCTTGGGCTGAGTTCTCAGGATGACATATCAGCGGTACAAGAAGCTATTGCAAGAGAAGCTGCAGTTGTTGGGGATCTTCAATTGGCTTTTGATCTTTGTCTTATTTTGGCCAAAAAGGGGCATGGCTCTGCATGGGATTTATGTGCAGCACTGGCAAGAGGTCCTGCTCTAGATAATATGGATATTAGTTCTCGAAAACGACTGTTAGGTTTTGCTTTGAGTCACTGTGACGGAGAATCGATTGGTGAGCTACTACATGGATGGAAGGATCTTGATATTCAAGGCCAGTGTGAATCTTTAATAATAATGACAGGAAAAGAGCCTCAACCAATCTCAGCTCAGGATTCTTCCTATCCTCTTCATGGTGCCAATAGAGTTGAGGATATCAGTTTCTTTGATCATGATGCACAACTGAACCACATAAAAGGTTTCCTTTTTCAGGTGGCAAAAGATTTACATCTAGAGGGTGATGTTGGTCTTGAATCAATCCTTAGAGACAATGGAAAAATATTATCCTTTGCTGCTGTGCAGCTTCCTTGGTTGCTTGAACTAAGTCAAGTTGCTGGAAGTGGAAAGAAATTCCTATCAGGCTCTGTTTCTGGGAAGCAATATATCAGTGTAAGGACACAAGCAATAGTTGCTATTTTGTCCTGGTTGGCAAGGAATGGTTTTGCTCCAAAGGATACTTTGGTTGCATCTCTAGCTAAGTCAATTATGGAACCTCCTGTAACTGAAGAGGAAGACATCATAGGGTGCTCCTATTTGTTAAATCTTGTTGATGCCTTAAATGGAGTGGGGATAATTGAAGAAAACTTGAGAACTAGGGAGAATTATAGTGAAAGAACTAGCATTATGAATGTTGGGATGATTTATGGTCTACTAAACAACAGTGGAGCCAAGTCTGAAGAACCTGCTCAAAGGAGAGAGCTGATTCTAAGGAATTTCCAACAGAAAAATAAACCAAGCACGTCAGGTGAATTTTTTTGCAAGCTCATGATCTAAATAGCATTGTTGCATTCTCTACTGCAGTTTAATTTTCCAAGTTGGAGGAGTTCTGCAACCTTCTTTTGTACAATATTCTGTTTTCTGTTGCTTCAGACATCTTTTATTTTTTATATTTTTTTAAAAAATTATTGTTATTATTATTTTGAATTCAGATGAAAGAGACAGAATAGACAAAGCACAATCCACATTCTGGAAAGCATGGAAACTGAAATTAGAAGACCAGAAGCGTTTGGCAGACCATTCAAGGGTTTTGGAACAAATAATTCCTGGTGTTGAAACCACACGCTTTTTGTCTGGAGACACAGGCTACAAGGAGAGTGCCATTCTATCACTAATTGAGTCTGTAAAACTGGAGAAGAAACATATTTTCAAGGATGTATCAAACTTGGCACACACCTATGGCTTAGATCGATGCAAGGTAAGCATGTTTTCCCATACCCTGGATGCTGTACACTAGAATTTGAATGTTAGAAAGACTAGCAAACCTCTAACTGTTGTTTTCTTTGCCTTGCTCCTGTTACAGTTGATCCTGCATTACCTGAAGTCCATATTTCTTTCTGAGGCTTGGAGCGTTCATGATATAATTGCTGAAGTGTCAGAATTTAAAGGAGATCTTTGTGGTTGTGCTGTGGAAACTGTTAAATGTTTTTCATGGTCTATCTACCCTTCACTTAATGGGTATGACAAGGATCGGCTTGCTCTTATGTATAGCATACTCTCTGACTGCTACTCACGGCTAACAGAACTAAAAGAACTACCACCCATTATGGAGCAAGATTTTGTGTGTAGAACTTCTACTTGGTTTGCTCGCTTTTACAAGGTTGCTGAACAAGAATGCAATAGAGTGTCTTCTATTATGGGCTTAAATTTTAAAAACATTGCTGGAATGCAAGGTTTGAATTTAGATTGCTTCAATACTGAAGTCTGTGCACACATAAATGAAAATAATGTTGATCTTTTGGCCAAGATGGTTCAGAACCTTCTTGATGTTTGTGAAGATCCAGTGCCTGATGGCTTCTTGTCATGGCAGGACGTTTATGGACACCATATACTGGGTTTGCTGACAGCTTTGGAGACTAAAGGGAAATCAGAAACTGATCTTGAAAGCTCTGAAAATATACATGACTTTCTGACTGAGCTTGAGCAGACCTATGATATTTGCAGAAAGTATCTAAAATTCATTCCCACCCCTTCTTTTATTGACATAACAAGGCGATTCTTGACTGTGATAGTGCCTGCTGTGAAATGTTTGAAGCCTGAGTCTTGCAATCCAGGCTGGCAGGTATGCCTTGTCATGTTTGTGGATGTCTGGCTGAGAATTCTGAATGATATGCTGGAAATTGCATTCCTTGAAACTTCATCTGAGAAGTTTGTTTCAGAATGTCTAGTGATATGCCTTAAAACTTTTCGGAGCCTTGTTGTCCAAGAAAAAATCTCACCAAGTCAGGGTTGGGTTACAGTTGTATGTCTTCTTAGCTATGGTCTTGTATCTGATGTTGCTGAAGAGATCTATAATTTCTGCAGAGCTATGATACTCTCTGGCTGTGGGTTTGAAGCCATTTCAGATGTATTTGCTGAGGCAACAACACAGAACCTATGCGAAAGAACATTGATCACAAATGCGCACAAAGGTTTTACTGGTACACAGGATCTTCAACATCTCTATCTAATTGTCTTGAATACCATGTTACAAGAGTTGGCTAGCCAATCCCTTGAGTATCAGTGTCTACATCACTTTTTGTCATCTTTGAGCAGACTGGAAGGTGATTTAGTAACCCTAAAGAGCATAAGGCAGGCAGTATGGGACAGAATGGCTGAATTTTCAGACAACATAGAGCTTCCAAGCCATGCTCGAGTTTACATTTTGGAACTCATGCAATTTGTTGCAGCCTCTACTAGACATATGAAAGGGTTTTCTTCTGAGTTTCAGGCCAGTGTTCTTCCTTGGGAAGGCTGGGAGAATATGCAAAGTGCAAATGCAAGTAGCAAGAAGCCAGTCGACGATGGGATTCCAAACAGAGCAGATGCATCTAGCAATCTCACGAACACTTTGGTTGCACTCAGGTCTACACAGTTGGTATCGGCTATCTCACCAAGCATTGAGGTTACACCAGAAGATCTTCCGACTGTTGAAGCAGCTGTGTCATGCTTTGTTAAAATTTGTTCATCTGCAGTATCCATATCCCATGTTAACACTTTGCTAGATATTTTGAGAGAGTGGGAGGGTCTCTTCTCTGGTGGAAAGGTGGAAGCAGACTCGGGTGATGGATCTGATGGTGGAAATAGTTGGGGAAATGATGACTGGGATGAGGGATGGGAAAGCTTTCAAGAGGATCCTGTTCAGCCAGAACCAAAGAAAGACGATGCTTCTTTCTCTATTCATCCCCTGCATGTGTGTTGGATGGAGATCTTCAAAAAACTACTAATGCTGTCTCAGTTCCAGGATATGTTGAAATTGATTGACCAATCCAATGCAAAAAGTAATGAAGTATTGCTAGATGAGGATGATGCTCGTAGTTTGAGCCAAATTGCACTTGAAATAGACTACCTTCTATCGCTTAAACTGATGCTTCTATTTCCTTACAAAGCAGTGCAGTTGCAGTGCTTGGATGCGGTTGAGCACAAGTTGAAACATGAAGGCATATCTGATAAAATAAGTAGGGACCATCAGTTTTTAGTTCTTGTTTTATCATCGGGAGTCATCTCAACTATCATCACCAATTCTTCTTATGGCACAGTTTTCTCATGCATTTGCTATATGGTGGGGAATCTCTCACGTCAGTGCCAGGAATCCCAGTCATCTAAGATTGGAAGTGGAGGGTCTGTTGAAGGTGACAACATAAAAGACATGGTTCTTTTTACAAAACTCGTGTTTCCATGTTTTACATCAGAGCTCGTGAGTGCAGAGCAGCAGATCCTAGCAGGACTTCTGGTCACTAAATTCATGCACACAAATGCCTCAGTAAGTTTACTTAACATTGCAGGGGCTAGTCTTAGAAAGTATTTGGAAACACAGATCCAAATTCTTCCAGGCATCGAGTCTTCTTTGGATAACACACATAGTTCTGAATTGTTAGTGAACACTTTATCCAGTTTGAAGGGTAAACTGGGAAGCTTGATGCAGTCCTCATTGTCGTTGCTTCCAGTTGATGGCTAATGATAAACCTTGAGCTTGTTCTTTCATTTTTGTCTTCTTCTCATTCTTGGAATTCAATAGACAGCAGCAACATTTTTCGAAGCGAACTAGTCATTTACTTTCCTTTTGGAGGTCTGGGTAGAAGGAATGAAATATGGTATACTTTTATGCTAGGGGTGGGGAGGTAATAGAGGAGCAATCAATGTATTCTTTTGTATGCTTAAATGTAATTTTATACAGGACATGTATGCACTCTGACTGGACAATAATGGTTTTGATAGTTAGATCATAGATGGGCTATAATTTGCCCAAACTTTCTCTTTTCAAAACCCGTATTAGATTTTACTGGATTACATAGTGACTAGTGAGTGTGTGTTCAAGTCTCTACATGCACAGGACGGGAGATATGTTATATTTGTTCTGCAACTTACTGAGGCTTATTCATCGATTTTGGCTTTCCTGCAAATAGGATTGCCAGATAGGTATATTCTTTACTCTCCTTTGACATGTAGGTACTGTTGGGATGTGGAAAAACTGTACGATATTCTCTTCTACTTATTAAATTCCTTTGCAGCATGGCAAGGCAAAGCAAAGCCGAATTTGTGATAATGTAAAGAATGATTGAATGTTCAGTAACTAATACATTTGTTGTGATAAAATGATTTAAAAAATGGGGGCAAGTGAAAACACCGTACAAAATTATAGACTTAGGCTGAGACCAGGAGCGGCAACATAACAAAAGCAAAGAGTTGTGAAAAAAGGGGAATAGCTAAAGAAATGATGGATGCCAATGTATTCTTCTGGTATAAATCGCAACAGAAAATTGAATGCAGCAACTTCTTTGTTCCTGCCTACTTCCAACTAGGGAATGTTTGGTAGTGTCAATATTGGATAATTGCACTTTCAACCAAACCCAAGGTCAGAACGTTGTTACCCATTTTCCCATAGTTCGTATCAAGGAACGTTGAGAGGATCAACCTCACTATCTCTTTCTCTCAATGTTGTCCAATTTTCTATCCCTGCAACCAACAAAATTGAGCAACCACTTACTTGGCCAGGAGAAGAATACAGTAATACCACTGCCGTAACAGATCAGAAAGGTCTATAAATGTGAGACCCAAAAAAGAAGCAGAGAATACAACAAAAGTACGCACTTGGCTTATCTGAAATGACTGCGAGACGTCTCTGCAAAATCGATGCCACAAGCAAGAAGATTGAGCACATACCAAACATAACTGTGATGGGGAACGCAGCAACCTTGAAATGGATATTAAGAAAATAGTCAGATCAGAGAACCAACATTACAATGCATTGATTAGTTTAGTTATCTCAAGCAATGTTACAAAAATCTCGCCTAGGCGCCGATTAATCATAACCGGTGCCTAGGTGCTAGGCGTTGGCCAGTTGCTTAGCGTATCACCATAATCGGTAATCTAGGTGGTTGGCCGGCTAGGCGACTGACTAGGCTGCCTAGGCGCTGACCGCCTAGGCCTCCTAGACACCGACTAGGTGACCTAGTCAGTTAATTAGCTATTGTTCCCTTCTTGTTTGAATGAGTTATTTCACTAAAAACGACATCATTTTGAGCAAAATAACCCTAAATTGTTCAAACTCTAAATGTCTTTGAGGTTAATATTTAATATTTTAGTAATTAACTATAAAGTATTAAATAGTTTATAATTATCTAGTCTTAAAATTTTTTTAAAAAAAATTAAACAAATTTAAAAAAAAAATTAAAAAAGTACACAAGCGTGATTAATCCCCGCCTAAGTGCCCTAGGCGCTAGGCGTCCCTAGCGCGAGCCTAGTGATTTTTTCAACCATGATGTCAAGGAACTTAACCCAAGAATAAAGTGTATAATGCCATCACATGACCTGAAACAAGAACTAACAAGCCACCAATATGAGGCGGCCCAATAACTTACATTGTAGAGGACAATGCAGACGAAGATGTTTAGAGGAATCCTGAAGAAATTCATAATAGTGCTCCTTGCTTCCTCTGGAATGTATTGGGATCTCATCTTCATAATGGATGGCCAGAATAACCCTACGCAGGCCTCAAATGTGGCAAAGCCAAGAAGCAGGATACAACCTGCAAATGATATGCCACCTCCTTTCACGGTTGATGGAGGTATGAGGAACTGTTGCAAATAGAAGATTAGAACATGGAAATGGTTTTGATGCAATTGAAAAACAATTGTTTTGATACTTACACTTGTCACTATTGGTAGGAGGAGAGATGCAGAGGCAATAACAAATACAACCTGCATATAGATCTCAACCCTAAGTGAGTTGCGGGTCATAAGTCGAGATGCAAATGAGCTTCCCAACATTGATGCCAACATAAAAGTTGCGAAGATAAAGCCATGAGGGATTTCTTCATCGTTTGGACTAAGAGCAGGAGTCCAGAGAAACACAAAGGTATACATTGAACCTTCAAACAGGGACTGTATAGCACCCAGTAATGCAATCTTCTCATCTGATCCATACAAAGCATACATTTAAGAGTGAAGTGAATACAGAACTACAGAAGTAGCAGTGAGACGAATATAGTTGTTCAACCAATCAGGATCTGTAAACCTACCTGAAGCAATGGCTGTGGCTGCATTTTTGAACTGAGTCAGTAAGTCCTTGTTATCTGTAGCATCTCCATAATTCTCAGTCCATGTTAAAAATATGATAACCATCCCGATGGTGAGAAAGCAAGAAGCAGCATCAAAGGGTGACACTGGCCCAAGGTTTAATGTGTCTACCAGATAATTTCCAAACAATCCAGAAATAATGGCAACAAGACCATTTCCAAGAAATATTGCCTTGGAGAAAGTCAATGAAAGCCATTGCTGATCAAAACCCCTCTGCCAACAAATTCAAACAAAAGTATTACGGCAATAATACACATATAAGCTTCCATAACATTAACCAAATTGTGGTTGATGTTTCAGATAACCATAGAATTGTGGTTGATGTTTCAGATAACCATAGAATGGACTCCCATAAAAAGTTACTAGTAATTCTCAACTATAGAATAGTCTAGATGGTAGCTTATTCTAGGAGGCTCCTCAAAGTAGGTTTCCTCCAATTCGCTAGAGATCACCCCTCAGATAAGAGAGTTAATAGGACATCATAGAATATCCATCCAGTGACTAATAATGTATAAGCACATAACTACAGACCAACTTAGCATAAATTCCTTTTCACCTGATTACACACTATATTCAAGTACCCCTCACCTTGAAATGTTCTGCTACAAGCCATGACTCAAATGCTGAGAAGAGGAGAGAAGTGGCAATACCACCCAAGACACGTCCCAACATCAAGACTTTGTACTGTGGTGAATGCTTGGTTATGCAGCTCAATATGTAAGTAATGCAGTAGGTCAGGCATGCTCTCTTTCGACCCCTGAAAAGTGAGAAAAAAGCATTAGTTGAATTCCCTTTCTGAGAGAGTTTAGATTTTAGAACATAACTTGAAGAAGGACATCTCACTGTTTGTCAGCAAGAGATCCAACTATTGTGCCAAACAGCATGCTAGACCCAAATCCAGCAATAAATAGTTGTCCAATCTCTCCCTTTCCGTAGCCATATGTGGTGTAAAGGTAGTACACATATGGACCCTGCAACCAATCACCGGCTATTGCCATAAAAGACTTTTAAGTTAGAAAAATATAGATTAATAATTTAGAAATTAATGTAATTAATTTATCTGTAGCAAATGGTTGGAGGTTGTAGCTACTGATGTAAAACTATATTAAGGCAGTAATGTTCAGTCATCTTTTCACCAAAAAATCTGATAGCATTATCATCAGTCAAAGCATATGACCATAGAATTATAATAGCAACCACATACTGCAGGTGAAATAGCCAATGATGAACAGAAGAATGTGTGTATCATTCAAACCAACAAAACCATTGTGTTGTGATCCATACCACACTTTTTACTTTTTAGCAGTGCACTCTAGTTAGTGACTTCAAGGGAACATCACAAACCATCAATCAACTGATGCCTAATCCTCAATTCATCACTCTCATTTAATTTTCTGAACACACACATTACTGTCTTACTGAGAAAGGTTTCATTCACTTCATCATGATTGTAATTAAATAAATTGGATGGATAGATGAAACATTTTCCGAACACATATTACTGAGAAAGGTTTCATCCAGTTCATCCTAATTGTAAATAAATGAATTAGATGGATAAACGAAAACACAGTATCTGGATACACTATCCTTCCACCAAAGCACGTTCTCTAAACACACAGATCCACCATAATTCCATCGCATCACAACAAACACACACACACAAACACAGAGTAGATCAGATCAACAAACTCACATAAACAAATCGCGTATACTTTTAGAGATTACTGACGATGAGTCAGAAGTGGATCAATGCAGACATAGAGAGCAAATCAAAGCGCAGATCTCTTAAGGTACATCAATGACGGTAATAATAACGAGAAGTAGGTGTAAGGCATGATGCGTACCCATCATAAGCGAGTAAACGACGAGGTAATTGTTCTTAAAAGCGTTGAATAGCGGAGAAGTATTGATACGATCTTTGCTCGTCTTGCTCAGCTCCAGAATGGCCACGACCGCCGCTAAGCAGCCGAACACCATGTAATAGAACAGCTCCATCCTCTTCCTCTTCCTCTTCCCGGTGGAAGACGCTGCTACTCTCCGTCAGTGAGGCGATCGATCAACAGGAGATACGACGACGAGAGCAGACGCTACGCCGCTAAGCCAGCTTAGGCGTTAGTTGTACGTATGATTCTGAGTTGTGAAGTACGAAATACATGCTGGGAACGGAACGCCTGCGTATTTAGCGGGGGAATGAAATGTGACACGTGGCGTACTCGGATTGTTTCATTCCCTCCGGTGTTAATGCATTGAGATTCACTGTCATTAACTCCGATCAAGATTTTGGATCTGGCGGGTACACAAATCGTGGGGAGCGGGGCCCACTCATTGGTTACCAAAACTCATGGACCCCACTGCTTATCAAACACGGATAATTTCTTTGGTTTTTATTTTTATTTTTATTTTTTTCTACGTAGAAAGTAAAAATAGAGCAAAATATACAAATCTATATCTGCCAACAACATTAGCAAAAAGGAAATTAATTACGTGGCAGTTCCAGTTAAGTTAGTTAGATTGTTGAGTTAGTAATTATAAGATTATAAGTTAAAAAGTTAATGAAATAGGCAACTCCAATTAAGTTGGTCAAATTGTTAAGTTGATAACTATAAGATTACAAGTTAGACTCTATGCAGAATAATTTATTGATCTTTTGATTTAAATCGGGCTGGTCTAAGAAGTCCCAATCAAGTTGCGGTTGTGGGGAAGCTCACACCGACCTATATTAACTCTTTTGGGCACTTTTCAATCTCTAAGGTTAAGAAATCAACTTACCTAGCTAGTCTACCATGACATCTTATCTATTTGGCCATCATCATTTATAATTACCTCAGTTCCAATGTATATCACAATTAACTTGTCAGGACACTAATCCAACTTCCAACACCATAGTGAGGATTTGGACACCACAAGTCTTAATATACCTCTTGATGAATACCCTCGATTATGGTACTCAATGAGGAGCATGTCTCAGCATTTGGAGTTTGCAGCTTGACCATGTTACTCGAAAGGCTAGTGAGACCCAATAGCCAGGCTCCTCGCAGGGGCGTCAAGCTTAGGCCGAGCCTATCACTCCTCAGCAGGCAGTCGGGGTGGTGCGGCCGACTAGGTGCCAAACCCAGAGGTGGTTAGAAAAGATTTTCCGAAGATTTCCTCTAGATTTTGGATAATATTCCCCTTTTCGATATTAGGAAAGAAATCTGGCAATTTAGGAAGTTTTCTTAAGATCAAACTTGGCAACTCTTTTTCTTTCATTTCTAAGACATGTAAATCTTGTATTTTCGCACATTGAGAAGGGTTCAGAAAAGAATTTCTTGCAATAATTTGTCAATTTATTCTTTCGTTCTCTCCCTCTAACTATCTCGTAGCCGTAAAACCAACACCTCCCGAACCTAAACTTCCAACATGGATTACTAAGCCCTTCCTATCATTGTACTGCCGTGTAAGCATGATTGAGTGTCATTGGTCCCCATCATTTTATATTTTCTTTTCTTTCTGACAATGAAACGTTGTAAAAGACCTGATAATCTCCTAAATCATCTATAATAATTTATTACTAATTGACCAATTAACAGTTCCTTGTTTCATCATATACTATTAATTACCTAGAGCTTTGGTGGCCACGACGTCACGGTGATCTCCGGCCACTAATTTATACTAATTTAAAGTTTAAACTGTTAATTATTGTGTATAAGACAATAATAACTATTTTTGGACCCACCGGATGCCAATATGCTCTTCCTGTAACTCTGTAAGCCTATCCATCTATCTATCTATCTATCCGATCATTACCTGAAAGAAACGCCATGTTTGAACGAGCAGGAAAGTTTGTTCTTTTTACACTTTTTGAATGGGAATTTAGAAGAAAGGCCATTTCTTTCCCACCAGCTGTGAAAGATTCCAATAAGCAAGTTTTTGTGTTGATACTTCAGTACGTGGCTGGTCTAAAAGTTCCTTTTTGTTTCCAAAATTTGAAGTCTTTTGACTTCATTTCACCTGCAGAACTCCCTATTGGTTAGTAAGATATGGTTTCATCCTTTAAATTTGGGCTTTTTCTGCAATAACCTCCTGCTTCTTCTCTGTTGAAATTTTAAAATATCTCTCTGAGATTTTTTTAGTTTGTGTCTGGATGAAATTTGGTTGGGCATTTATGGTGTTTTATGCTTCTTTAATGTGTCTTTGATGGTGATATTGGTTACCCAGTTCTCCAATCATCATGAGCTATCACTGCCATATTGTCAAATGATAAATTCTACCTGTTTCACATTTGTTAGTTGACACTCTTCAACACACCAGAGGAGCTAGCTATCTGTTCTTCAACTAAATCTGCAGTTTTCTCAGGTAAGATTCATGATGTTACATGTTATTTAGCATTTGCATATGTATAAGTTTTTATCTTTACATGTTGGGTGACGAGGAAACTCTCAGTCACCACACACTGGGTAAATCCCGCCTTATAATTCTAGCTGTCAAATGAGCACAACAAGGTAAACCAGCACAGGTTGCTTATAATCTCTAACTAATCAACTCAAACCAACAAGGTCAATAAGTTGTTCCCACTGGGAGTCGAACTTGGAACCTTGTTGTTACCAAACCAACAGTTTAACCAGTCTATAAGTTTTTATCTTTTCATGTTATGATCATTAGAATGAGGAGCACAAGCAAGGAAGGAGGAGGGGAGATTCAAGGGGGGGACTTGGAACAGGTGACAGAACAGCCATGGGATGTGAAGAGTATTCCTCCATGGACAAAACAGATAACCATTCGAGGAATTGTTGCGAGCATATTGATTGGAAGCATTTATAGTGTGGTGGTGATGAAGCTCAATCTGACTACTGGACTGGTCCCAAATCTCAATGTCTCAGCTGCCCTTCTTGCATATGTATGCATACAGACATGGACTAAGGCTCTGCAAAAGGCCAATATTGTCTCAACTCCTTTCACCAGACAGGAGAACACGGTTATTCAGACATGTGCAGTTGCATGCTACAGCATTGCAGTGGGAGGTTAGAAAGTTTTCGTCTTTCAGCTGTTCTTAGTGACGGGTTTTGTTTAATTCTTATTGGTTTTTGATTAAACTAAAGTATTGTTTAAGGCGGTTTTGGATCTTATCTTCTGGGATTGAACAAGAAGACATATGAGCAGGCTGGGATTGATACAGAAGGAAATGTACCTGGGAGTTACAAGGAACCTGAACTTGGTTGGATGATTGGTTTCCTTTTTGTTGTTAGTTTTGTTGGGTTATTAGCCTTGGTTCCTCTCAGAAAGGTGTGTGTGTTTTCTGCCTAAATGTCAGCATGTATACCTCGACTTTTGCTAATGTTGTTTCAATGTTTTTTTTTTTTTTTTTTTTTTTTTTTTTTTTTTTTTTTTTTTTTTTTTTTT